>NW_023339785.1:9423728-9426454 GCF_004916995.1 Morone saxatilis
CACCAATTCACAAACCTTCTTACCTTTCTACATATAGACAGCCTTTCCTGGAAACAGCAAATAAACTTTAGAGTTTATATGAAGTAGCTCTTTGAAAGAGAATGCTTGGCCTTTGGCTGAATGGACTCTAAGTACCCTTGTAACAAGGTTGTTTGACTGAAAACATATTAAGTAGTGATTAGAACTGAGGCATATTTTCAAACCTAAGGCAATGTGTATGGATTTATCCAAAGCACCTCCAATGCCAGGATTAAAGAAATCCCCTCACTCCTATGTTTTCTGTGCATGAAAATCAATTAATTACATTTCATCACAAAGGCCAGTTCACAGCCGCACTTTCAGCAAATAAAAGAATTGAACTCTCACTGATCCAATCTCTTGTGCACTGACCTTTAGTACGAGCTAAGAGAGAGGTGTTGAATAAAATGCTATTGATTCTTCAGGAGAAAGGTTAATGTGATTGAGCAAGGGAAAATAGGGATACATGATGTGTAGGTAGGGCACGGCATTGTCTCTCAACCAGCTGGAACATCATGACATGACATGCAGCAGCAAATGTTCATTTGGATACATATACTTACATCCCAGCATTGTTTGCGTCATTGAGGCCTGACTAACATGTGTTAGATTTCCAGCATTATGTTTTACTTAGGGATCTAATGTCTGCTGCTTTTATAGCTGAAAGGTTAGTTGTTGGAATGTACAATTGTTTATCTTTTACTTATGTTTGCTGAGTACAAGCAACACTTTACAGTGTACATCTGTGGTATTGTTGCATTAACCTTCACTACGTACCAGGTTAGATTTCCATCCGACTGAATATAATTGGATATTAAAGTAAATCATGCCATTGGTTACAGTCTGCCAAATGTATTAACTGTATGTATCGACTGCACGTGTATACACAATATAATATTGTGCATAGGCGGATGTGTTCTGTTTATACTATATTGTCAATATAGTATAAACAGAACTGCATGTGTGTTGTCTGTCCCCGTTTGCGTTCGCATCTGTTTTGAAGTACATCCAGCCCTTCAGTCTTCAGAGTTCGGTCACATTCAGACCGGCTTGAGCAGCGCATTAAAAAAACTACAGTCGTATCATTCATTTGAATTTGAAAGAAGCCGGTCTCTCGGAGCTGTGGTGGAGCCAATGCATGGGGCTCCAGCAAAACAACGCGTCATCCAGCGAAAAAAAAAAAATTCAAACCAGGCTCAACTTCTGCTGTTAAGCAACGCTATGTCATCTGGTCAATCAAATACATGCAAGCACACATTCTCGGTGGATTACTTTATAATTTGAACGCCGTATTTCTACTGTTCACTTTGTCATCATTGATAGATAATAGAAGATAGAAGATAATGCAGTTGGAGCTGTTTCCAGAGTTATTAAAACCTGTCAGTGAGTATTACAAACCGTTGTGCAGTGTGTTGGTGTCTAATAACCTTTAAATGCCTTAATCTGATAATCAAACTGGACTTCTTGGATTGCATTTCATTGTCTCACTGGTACCTTAACATAGCACAAGCTCTGAAAAGAGACATTTTCAGTCATTTAAATATTTCCTGTAAATTTAAATTTAATGTGCGTTAATGACATGAAAAAAAATCCTTGTGTTGTTTCTGTATGCTTGTTAGCTGCTGCATGTTTACAGTAGTCCACACCCTGTGTTTTTACTCTGCCCTCCTTATGATGAATGGTTTCCAGTCTGACTCGGATTTTCTGTGTGGAGCACCAAAACCCCAGAATGAAACTGCACTTCAGTAAACTGAATGCGGTTTATCTTTTGAGAAAGGTCTTCATAATAGTTTCCACTATTACATGTACCTTTTTTGTGGCATTTTCCCTTTTTGGAAGTAAATGGATTCGAGCATAAAAAAGCAATGTAATGTCATTGACCCTTACTGGCAGGCGAAGAGCTGCTGGAAGGTAAACAATGTAATGGGCTACTTAAGCTGTCCTAGATGACAGTCCATTTAGATATATGGCTATGTCACTGTCCCAAAGAGGTGTGTGTGTGTGTGTGTGTGTGTACTGATTGCTGCGTGTTGATGCTGGGGGAGATCTACATCTGGATGTCAGTCTTTGTGATGCTGAGGCCACACAGAAGATTTAGATTGATGCTGATGGATGGGAGACACACGATGACTGACTGAAGTTAAAAATAAACTCATTAGCTCACAAACAGGATGTACACAGGCATGTAGGGGAGCATAAAGGTTAAAGACTCTGTTATTTGCCAGTATTCCATCTGGAAGAAGCAGCTGCTTGCTTCTGCAGTACTGTATGCCTACACAGTATATGTTTTAACTCGGGGAGAGATAAAGACTATGCCTATATGAACAATATGTGCTTGCAGAGGCATATTAAGCATTTTGGAGTGTAATGTTGTATATACAGTAGGGTTGCATCCAACTATGTTTTTCCCTATCAGTGAATCTGCGGAGTAATTGTTTGGTCTGTAAAATAATGAGAATTTGTTGATCATAACTTCACAGAACACGTGTGTCTTTAAAGTGTGCTGTCTAACCAATGGTCCAAAACCCTGAAGTATTACTTTTGCTATCATAGAAGGCTCAAACTGGCTGAAAGCATTTTGGCAATTTTGCTTCAAAGAATGACTTTTCTGCTGACTAACTTGATTCAAAACTATCAAGATGCTCAGTCGCCCATTTACTATGCTTGGAGATTCTTAGAGGTTATATACTGTATACAAAATTAACTTG
>NW_023339785.1:9426478-9439364 GCF_004916995.1 Morone saxatilis
TCCTTTGTTCCCACTCTTCTGTATACACTGTATACACCCCATCATGCAAAGCTTACAAACATGTGACATCTAAATAATTCACAGTGCCAGAAGGTGCTCTGCTCTCTCTGTATAGTCACGCTAAAGCTAATGGCAAAGGTCCATGCAAGGCTAAAGCTCTGAAAAGATTCTAATATAAAAACTAGGTTGATTTGCACATGGCATCCCTCCCATTATTACCTCTACAAGGCAACAGTGTAGGGAAGATAAACAATTTGCCTTTTGATGAGTTTTTCTGTTCATCCTTCAGCCTTAGGGACGTAGCTGTCCAAAGAAAACTCAAGCCAATTAAGTTGTCTGTTTTTCATTAATATTCTCAGATCCATTTTGGTTATTATCTCTGCAACTTCGCTAAATTGATTTCTTATCAGGGTATGGCCTGTAGGAGAGAGTTTTAGGAATTGGCTAAACAAAAATTATTTTCTTAGATTCTTTTTTTTTCTCTTTAAATCGGATTGAATTAATAACTCTAAAATGTCATACAGTATGTTTGCTTTGTCAATAATACATGTTTATAATTTGTGTTTATACATTAGATGCATTTCTTACATTGTAGTGATTTTTATATTTAGGGGTTTTGAACTGCGTATCAGACAAAGAAGATATTCATGAAGTCACCTTAAGCTCTAGAAAACAGTGAAAGAAGCCCATCACAATATCCTAATTTCTTATTGACCAAATTATTAATTAATTGACAAAATAATGGAAAGATCCATCAATAACGGAAACAATTATCAGTTTCAGCTTTTTTTTTCATCCAACAGGCTCTTCTCTTCTTAAGACTTAATTTTTGTCGATTTTTTGTCTTTTTTTACTGTAGATTGTATGCATATTTGTTTTTGTTGGATATAAAGGCATTTGAAAACAAATGCAGAAAAAGTCAATTCATTGGTTCTATATGCGTTTAAAAGAGGGCTGTAATCTACGCCGCAGTTCCACTGTACCTCAACTCTCTAATCCCCCCCATCATTTTAGTTGAAATAGAATCTGCCAGTTCCTCTAGTTGAGGGCATGTTCCCTAACGGAGAAGGTTGGCCCAAGATTTAAGGGCTCATGGGGTTCAATTACAAATGTAAAGGCCGTTGAGAGGTTTTATCTATAGTTTTTCATAAAGCGACTGTCTGAGACAACCCCAAAGCGCCAAAGAATAACCGCTCTCTCGGATAGGTTGGATTACCCAATGAATTATTTATATAGTCAATGTGGGGGAGCTTTGTTTCTACTATAAACTAAGCTAAATTTGGTTTCAACTAACCTCTGGTGTTATTTGAAGTCATTTCAATTGTAATATGAGACTGTTGAGCCCACATTACATTACTTCTTCCCTCTAATATAATTGGAG
Organism: Morone saxatilis; assembly: GCF_004916995.1. Taxonomy (NCBI): domain Eukaryota; kingdom Metazoa; phylum Chordata; class Actinopteri; family Moronidae; genus Morone; species Morone saxatilis. The sequence continues at coordinate 9,427,860 of NW_023339785.1, forward strand.
ATGGACGTGTCGATATCATACAACATGACACCATATTATACAGAATGTGACATGTTCGGCCTTCCATTACGCACACAGAGTAGTTTTTAATTCAATTACAAAAGCTAAGCAAAAGAAGAAATACTTTTTTAGACACCTAATGTGGTTTTGTTTTTCTTTTCGCCTGTGCTGCCTCACATCAGTAACCTCATTGAGAAGCTGTAGGAATCTTGTTGTTTTTACCCAGCGCTATGCTCACAGCGGCATGTTCATCACAGAGACCCCACGGCTCTTCTCCTCTGCTATCAAGACCTCTCCCTCCATCCATCCCTCCCTTCCTTTGTCCTTCTGTCTTCTCTCTCAGCCTCCAGCCGGGTTAACTGATCCACACCAGCTGCCTCTTACTGCCTGACATTAGTGCTATAAACCAGTGTGCTGAACATCTCCTCCTGCTTCTCCTCTTCTTCATCATCCTGCCACCTTTTCAGACACCCTCATTTCACATGGCTCTGTGAGAGGCCGCTGCACAAGTGCTAGTGCAGAAAAGATCAGGTTACTAGTAATTAACCCGTTTGAAACCACCTTAATTTATGTGACTGAACTGTGGGCTGATGGATGAGTGGATGCACCCAGTTGAAACACTGTTTTATGTTTTTGCTTCTAATTAAGAAGGAGAGGGGAAAAGAAACAAATGCAACTACAGATTATTTTAATTATTTGTGTATAAAAATTTAAAAATAAAGTAAGATAAAAATGTTGAGTCCAAGATTGAACCTAGAGAATCCTTGTTCTATCCAGCCATCCATCCAAAACCCCCCAAATATTAACTTATTATCATATATGCCAAAGAGAAGTAGTAAACCCTTTTAAAATCTTTTTACTCTTATACACATACTGTGTATGTGTCTCTATTGGCCAGATCACAAATCTTATACAGTCTCTCTTGGTTCTTCCCAGGTCACATACAAACAGGGTTAGCCCTACTCCAGTCCAGAGGGTGGTGGTGGTAATGCATCTGAATCTGTTTAGTAACTGCTAAATTGCCTGAAGAAGATAACTTTAGCTAACAGTTTTGCTACTGTTAGCTAAGAGCTATCCATAAGCTTAAGGGAACACATACTTGCATTTACAGGCTAAGTGTTCTTACTCATGCAACTCCCTCAACCTCACACATTAATGCCCACTCACCCATCCAGACCATTCAGTGCTATAGCTGATCAGGGGTCAGATAAATGCTACTACAATAGCTCAATGCGTCTTCGGTGTGATTGTATGTGTTGAAATCAGAGCCATTTGGCGATTAAATTAGCTGTCAGCAGGGAGAATGCCAGCTAATGCCAGTGTAACTTTAGCTGCCAGTGTCACAGGGGGCAGGTGCTGTGAGTGGCGACTTCCTCAGACTGCTCACTGACGTGGTTACAGTTTAGAGAGCTGAAGTTTAAGGGTCTGTAGGATGGAAGCGTAAACGTGGGTCTAATTGACAAACAGAGCAATGGTCTCAGCTCTACAAGTGGAAGCGGTCGCCAGTTGAGAAAGTATGAAAAACCTTTTCCTCCACTTCATGCTTGGTCATGTTCCTTCACTTCACTTGACAGTATCTATTTTTCCAATGAACTCTTACGGAGAAAAAACCCAGCAATGTTTTTTCTTCTCGGTCATCCTTGCAGCTCATTGGGCATCAGGAGGCCTGTTTAGGTAAACTCATGGATGCCACCCAGCCATAATTAATGCATGATTGTACCAGCCTGTACACAACTGAGGAACTGAATGTCAGCACTTCTCAGTGCAGAAGTAGTCTGTCAGAATTGCACAACATAAAACACCAGAGAGATGCAGAAAGTGGGATTACCTTTTACAGACAGTACAAACTAGACTTATTTCTTATGTTTGAGCAAAGGATCTGAAACCCAAGATGTCATGGGAGAGCTGCACTGTGGCTGACCATGTGCTCTGACTCCTTTTGAAGACACACATACAAGCATGTAAGCAAGCAAACTTTTATTTATACACCACATTTCTTGTCAAGGGAAATGCAGTGGGCTTCAAAAAAAAGTGAGTGTGTGAGTGTATGGGTGTGTTTGTACCAAGGAGGGATAAGACACATATATAAGACAGACTATCCAAAATCCAAAAATATTCCATTTTAGTTTTGTAGAATCAAAAACTCACATTTCATGTCTTATATATAGTGTACCAGTAGTTGTGTATGCAAAAGTCGCATTAAGTATGAGATACTTATATCCCTCTCTTTATTTTCTCATTTTCAGCGTCTTTCACATCCTGTGATCCTGACCAGACTTTATTCACAGACACACCTTTTCTTACTCATAGCCGTTCTCTAAAAGGCACCAGTCTTGCTGCTCTCTGGCAACAGCTGCCAAGACAAACTCAGAATTACATCATACAAGTTTTACCTTTTGTCTGCAGTTTGAGAAACCTGGTGGATCAGAAGACCGTCTCTCTATTTTTACGACAATTCTGCATGTCTGTTTCTCTCACTGAGTCTCTGTGACGTATAAAAAAGGACAGATATACTCTTTGCTGTGCAAAGTCTAATTATATGCTCAGCGAGCCCCTTATCTAACAATGACTTGCACTGCTCTGGATCTGGCTGCTGCTTTCCCTTTCCTTTTATTCAGTATCTCCCTCCTTCTCTCCTAGTTGTTGTCTGAGAGAGGATGGCGTCTTTGTGTGTGGGTGGAGGAGCAAGATGGCAGTGTTTCAACTCAACAGAAGATCCTCATTCCCCAGTTACACTTTGTACACGCTGTACACAGGTTCTGCACATGGGACTCAACCTGTGATGTACACTTTTGAAACTGGACTTAAATTTTCTGTTGGAAATGGATGACCTACTTATTGCAGGCTACAGTGACGCATTTGAACGAGAAGTAGAATAATGGAGGAGTCATTAGTGACACAGTAGCTTTGGGAAATCTAGACTGGCATCAATAAAAAGAATTATGAGTTAAAAAGGACACAACCCAAGTGGCGCATGTTGGTTTATTATTTATCACAGCAGTATTTTGAATATACATGCTGATTAAATTGATCAAATGAGAAATGCAGATGGTTGCTGATCTGACTGCAGTTTCACAGACTGTATATTGGGAACAAATTTCTGCCTTTTGAAGTGTCAGTTCTTGTAAATTTTGGAGGCTGCAGGGTATCTAGCATGATGATGTTTGTATCAACACAGCCTTTTGACGTCCGCCTGCTTGGCTTGACTTCCGCCTCAGGTGTTTGTATTGTATAAGGAGTGCTAATGGGTTTGATCTGAAGTCAGGACACCAGATGATTAGGGTTGTTAAATTCCTAAGTCTGTTGTAATGGCATTGACCAGAACAGTGTTTGAGCCATTTGTCAAAGCCACTGGGAGGAAAGCCACGACTTTATACTCACTCTCTTTCACTTTTGCCTACTGGGTGTCCCCTCTATTTTGCCAAATTTAATACACATGAGTTACCTGCACCCTGGCTGTGCCATAACCTTGGATAATTGGATCCTTTGATGGGGCCACGGTGCAGCTGGTTGTCCTGTGTTGATGATGAGGGAGAGGTTTGAATCTCTAGTAGAGCTGAAACAATTAGTCAATTAGATGATTAGTCTATCAGAAAATTGACTAATTTGCTGCCTTCTTAGTTTTCTGTGATAGTAATTTAAATGTTTTTTGATTTATAACTGTTGATTTGACGAAAATATATAATATATATATAATAATATAATAAAATCAACTCGTACCATGAAAAATTGTAACAGGCATTATTCACAGTTTTATAGACCAAACACTTAATGGAGAAAATACTTGGCAGATTAGCTATGATATAAAAACAGCTATTTGCAGCACTGTTTTCAAGTTGCCTGCAATCATTTTTTGTTGATTTAGCTTTTATTTAACAGTGCAAGTCCTGTTATTAGAGGCATCTTTTGCAAGAGAGACCTGACCATTGTATAAAAAATTGTAGACACAACAAAACAACAGATGGCAATGGACATTATATCATTATATATAACATTATAGATGTATACTATCAGGAATTCACAGTATGAACAGCACAGAATGAACGGCATGATGTGAATACACCAGCAATTAAGTGTAGTATAAGTACTGTATAGACAGAGATGCATGGCCACACATGTTGAGCCTCAACGGCACATTCTAGCTGAATACAGAGAGATTCATTGTTTGGCCTGGCTCGCACTTAATGCCATAATATCGGGGGTCAGCAGTTAACCCTTGTGCTGAATGTGAAGTTGAAATGTGCACAGCCACACCACAGAAAAAAGGGTCTTTCCTTGGGTGTTCCTATTTCAAGAAACTGAAAAGAAGAGTTTACAAGGTATCAGAGTGTTTTTTGTCAGCTATAAGCTCTATGTTGCTGCCACTGCAGGTATCTCTCATGGCTCAACTCAACCATACCACCATTAAAGAAACGATGAACCATTGAAATAACTGCAATGACCTCCATTTTGAAAGCTTTACAAGAGAAAGCACCAGACCATGATTCATTCAATGCACCACGACTCAGTGGAGGTCACTGTTTGCTACAATCATGGATGTGGTCTTAAAAGCCAGACCATACTGCAATGTGTCTCCATTAAGTTTCATGAGCAATGATTCGATTAAAGGAGGAACAGGACAAAGGAGGAAAAGGAGGAAAAACAGTGATCAGTATTCAGACACATTATGAACATCCATTACAGTATCAGAGAGGTTTAATAGGAATATAAATAAATAGGTTTGTGCAAGGAATTTAACTAAAGCTGGAAGGACTCTAGCAACAATTAGAGAAGAGAAGAACTGGAATAAAAGTACCTTTGGGGGACAATAAGTCTATCCAATTTTAAATCTTAATCAAAACAAAAAATAAGATCAGTACTGTATAAATAGACAGAATAACAGAACTTATGCATTTGTCTCAATGTTTACAGGTCTTCCGTTGCTCTAGAAAAGAGACGCAGAAGCATGTCATTGATTCCTTGGTGGAGACTGGTGAACAGATGTTTATAAGTGTAAACAATGCATCCTACCTGTCATCCATGTCATGAAGCTGTGAAAGGAGAAAGTAATCTCTCTATTTCTTACACTGTAATCAATCTGAGAGGACTCTCTAATAAAGAATCAAATGCATTGTGTTTGCAGTCATCTTTGATTTAGTTTTTAATATCCTGTATAAGCTTCCGTATTCAGTCTGAACACGCACCCAGCTGAGGCCAAGTGAATAATGAAAGAATTTTGTAGGTTTCTAGTCAACAGCTGTCAAAAACTTACAAAAATATTGCAGTTTTTCAGGAAGTATGAAGTCTTCCTGGGAGGCTTGCTCTTGTTGAAACCCTGCTGTACCTCCTGCCCTCCTTGTCACAACATTGCACCGGCAGTCCTGCTGTGACAGTAGACGCAAAGAAAGCTGCCTGTATGAAGAGGCGTGGCCAGATAAGAGCCCTGGCAAGTTCACTGAGCTGTTGACATTTCTTCACAGCAACTCCCCTGGTTCTAATTGGCTACCGCTGATAAGATTCCCATGTTGTAATTGGCAGCTGCTGATAAGATGCTGTCAGCTGCTGCAGTAGTCAGCGGCATGGTGGGATGACAACAGCTCAGGAGTTGGTGGGCGGACAAGGCTAAATCCAGGGCCTGAACCTTGTTTTCCAGAGATACTATTCCAGTCAGGGGTTGGCATACTACTGACTATGACAAACATTTTAAACCAGTGAACCTTTCAAGTAGACCTGCAACTTTTCTTTTTAAGAAAAAATGTCTAAATTCTCTCATTTCTGGTTCTCAAATGTAAATATTTTCTAGTTTATTAAGTCCTGTATTACAGTAAACTGTGGACAAAATGAATCAAGAAAAAATACACAGATGAATTGATAACGAAAATAATTGTTAGGTGCAGTTTCTCATTGCCTTTGTTATTTTATTTCATTACTATGGAAAATATCCATTACAGCCGCTTGGATTTCGTATTTTTATAATTGAAACCTTTTAAGCCACTTCAATAAATAAAAAATAGAATGGGCAGTCGTAGTAGCAGTCTCCCATACTAAACATTGAAAAACAGACAATCAAACCACAGTGTCCTCATGATGAACTTTTTTAATGCTTGTTATGTGGACGCCGCATTGGTTATAGTGCTGAATGGTAGCCATAGCAACAGAGCCACCCATCAGGTTCTGGCTGAGAGGAAAGTAGGAAGTTACAAAAAAAAAAAGAAAACCTGTGCTTGTGGCCCATATCTGCCATTATGAAGTATATCTTATGATAGACCCATTCTTTCATTAACTACCTAGAACTACCTTCTATACAGGTCCTGGGGGCACTGGGCTTGTCATGTCACAAAGATTAATTTTTCCGCTGTACCCTAGTTCTGTACTCCATAATGTACAGCTGACTCTGCTAAATCCAAGCCACTTTTTCCTGTTAAAATTTCAGGCCATTTGGTCATGTTTCAGGCCATACTCATAGATTTAGCAGAGGTTTTTGCTGGCAGAAGTAGCCCGAAGTCTCTTGGGCTTGAGCTGGAACTGCTGATAAAGAGATTTTCGTGCTATTGTGTCCTTAGCTTGGATCTCTGTGTAATTAATACACTCAAGTCCCTATTTCCTGTCTGTCCTCCTTGAACTGCGAGCCATTATTCCTTATTGTCTGTATCATGCACAAGAACATACGGGCACATTGATTGATCTTGAGGAAGTAATTATGCTTCTGTTTGTAGTCCGTGGCATGCATAAGAAACTTTTCCTGACAAACTGTTTCATGTGATGTTTTGCTACAGTGCTACAGTTCCCAGACGCTGTCTAATAGGAGGGTATGTGGGCGTCTGTGTGAGTACTAACTTTGGGTAAAGGCATTTGTCTCCTCCATCCAGTTGAGGGTTAGGGAGACTGTGCAGGCCTTTCCAGCTGCATGCAGGCTTATTTTAAACTATATAGTTAGTTTACCACAGTAATATAGTCGAAATACAACTGCGTTATTTCAAGCTTGAACCTTAGGATATAATAGCAGTTTGACAAAAACATACATTTACTTACTTAGAGTTCCTGAAGCTTTCAGTCACATCTCAACACCTTCTTCGGTGGATGGCGTTGTTCAGTTGTCGTGGAGAGGGATTAGTTGTTATTGTTTATGTGATTTAAGCTGGAATAATTCGTTGAAATACATTTTAATTGATGGACAACAAATAAATCGGCAACAAATCTAATAACTCAATCATTATTTTGAGTGATTAAATCAAAAATTTGAGAGTGCCACAAATGGTCTGGTTCCTCTTAAGATAAATGACATGACGTGTGCAGGACTGGAGTTATATGATGTTGTGGAGTGCTGCGATTATGAGGGTTTTTTTAAATGTGACTAAATCCACCCCTGAACAAATTCTATTTTAAGTGACTTACTGTGATGCAACAAAGAAATTACGCATTCCAATTAAAAGACATAAAACCGCCTATGCTTTCAAGGTTATTCAACGGACATTTATTCTTAGGAGGCTGACTTGTGGGAAAAAGCAGTGTCTGTCATAGACTTGTAATTGTTTCACGATTTGCTTCAGGACTTCTGCGGCTGTTGATTAACCATGACCATCAAAGATGTTTTTTCCCCAAGTATTGCATAATGTAACAAGCTATGAGGACTTGCAGCACAGTTATTCCCTTTCCCACAACAAAGAATGACAGTCCCACAGCTTTTTTTCTCAGGCCCTGGTCTCTTGTTCTGACAGTTTAAACTTCAAAGGAGCGAGAAAACCGATTTAAAGAAGCTCTCGAGCTTGTTTTTACTCCTAGAGGGTGTCAAGCTGTCCTTCAGGCATCAATAGACACATTCAATTTTTGTGTGTTGTACTAAACAAGGGTTTGGCTATGTAGTGACTACTTGTTAAACAACAAACTCCTTCTAGGCTGCAAACTGGACGTAGGCTGTCCTGAGAACACTGAGGAGGTTATACTGTACAGATCCAGTGTTCTCTAATGTCACAAGAGTTCAAGGATTCTCTTTTAAAACACATTTTTTTATTTCAATATTCACATATTAGAACTGTATCACCTCAGGGGTCTATGCTAATAGGCATTCATTGGGGTCTCCTTTTTTCCATCTGTGCCATCATCTTTGTCTTAACCTTGATCTGATGGGGATTTCCCTCTGGCTGCCTGCTATCTTCTCAGATTTATTTAGATTAAAAAGACTGTATAGATATCTCCCCTCCTCCCCTTTCCCGTCCATGTCCTCAGGGGAACAATGAGGGGCTAAGGACTGACAGCCCTGAGGAAATTAACCAGGCCCTCAGAACTTCAGTCTCGGCCACTGTAGTGATTTCTGTCCGTGAATCTTCGAGGGAAGAGGCTGTGGGTTAGTCTATGACACTGCCTTTCTTCTAAGTCTCCATTTACTCTTACAGAAGTGTTTGACTTAAAAGCAGGGGGTCTGACTTCAAGCTGCTGTTCTTTTACCTTTTTAAATGAGATGTTCTGGGTCAGCAGTTTACTTCTCATCAATGTATTGAAGACACATCAAGACTTTGGATGGGTGAGAAGGTAAAAGACTTCAAAAGAAGAGCGGTAAACACAAATATGAAGTTATTAATCTTTTTAAAAGAGTGTTTGTACTGTGAAATGAAGATCTCAGCAGGTTGTGATGGAGCTCATTGTGATGATTACAGCAATTTTTCAGCTTGAATGAAAATGAATTTCATGTTGTAATTATTCCCTTTTTAGTGAAACTGATTTAGATCCTAAATCTCAACACTGAAACTACTGTACACATCAGTGTGCTAAACCCTAAATAAAAGAATGCCAGTTATATGTCCCTGCTGGAAGTTGTTTTGAAGAGCACTAACCTCTCACAGAACTAAGCACAGAAAACCATTTTGAGCCTGAGACTTGTTTGCGTGCTTGACATTACACGCGGGATCAATTATATTGCACAGCTGTTCAGTTTCCCATCTGACTTAACTGGCTCGGTAAAATAAACTATAGTACAGTTTGGAGCTGTTGCATTGTTTTCACCCTCAATCTGGAGGCTTTCCTTTTGTTCGCCTCGTCCAAATCCTTCCTTAGTTGGCAAGCAGAGCTCAGAATTTGTATTGATCCTCTGTCTTTGCTTTCTGTTGGTTTGGCATCGTGTTTTGGTCATTAGAGCCTTTTTCAGATATATTCTGGAGGACTAAGCTACCCGAGAGAAAGCTTCAAGATGACTTGTTGCATGTGATGTCATTATTATTATTATTTTTATTTATGTGTTTATTTATTTATTTAGACTGGTATTGTGATTCCGATATGATTCACAATTAGTGTGGGAACAATCATTTTTGAGTCCTAAGTAGCAGCAGAAGTCTCTTAGTCTCTCTCGTAGTTATGAGATAGCTGACATTGGAAACATTAAATATACTGAGAAAGCGAGATATGACAGGAGGCGGTCCACTATAAAAACATTAACCTTCAGGGGAAAAGTGCAGAGGCAATATCTCACACATATACATGCCTTTGGCCCATTTACTTAAAGAGGGTCCATCATCTGCTAACCAAATTGAAAATGAGACAAGAGGCATCAGGGAAACCCCTCAGGTTGAATGTTAGTCAAATAGACTTAAATAGAATCTAGATGGAGCAAGACTTGATTGGCACAAGTAGCATAAATGACCATCCTCCGTTAAGTGGACCCTGAGCTGCTCTTGACTGATGTTTCTTGTTCTTGCGTGGTTTCTAATTTAAATGTGTGTGAATCTACTGCGATAGAGGGAAATGGTCCTATCTCCTCATGTCTGCCCATATCGCTTCATATCTCTAACTTTGTTTTTAAAACGAGAGATCAGCTCATTAACAGGTCCATCCAGTCTCCATTGGTCTGTCCGAACGAGTGAATCTGCCTGAGAGCTGCAGGACATTACATCCATTACAACACTGTAGTATTGGATTTTTTCTCTGCGATATAAATGAAGTCTCTGTTGCATTGTTCTGTTTTTGTTGAAGAATAATTGTTTTTTGGACAACTGTCATACTGTTTGGAGTTCACTTAGCTTTTGATGTTAACTTTTAGATGTACCTCTGCTTGTTACATCTCTGATAAACTCCTGTTTTGCCTGCTGGTTATCTTGCGATGTCTGAGAATTTTTGTTTGATTTGTTTGGTGAACAGACGGGGCCCTGCAGGAGAGCTGAAAATCATGCAAATTGCTTATGATAACTCAAGTTCCAACATAATGCATAATGTATCCCAGAGAGTTAAAGCCATACAGCATGTACTATATGAGCCTGTCTGATTTCATTAACCTCCATGTTTATCTAAACTCACCACCATGACATTATTGGTCTAGAATCAAGGTTTGTAGTCTCCGTAGATTAGCCCATATCAAAGTTTAGCACCCTGTGAATTTATCATTTTTTATTAGAACATATAAGTTGTTCTCCCTGCTGTTGCACTGCTGTGACATTATGCACTTTGTGAAAATGCTGCAGGAAATGTTCTCTATTATTTCTCACGAGGGACTCGGTTCCATTTCCATTCTAATTAGTCATGCTAAAAGTTGTAATAGTTTTTTAATTGGTTACATCAAAGCAGAATTTGTCTACAGCAAATATGTTTACAATGAATATCTGACCATATTAGTGTTATTATAATAATAATAATAATAATAATAATAATAATAATAATAATAATAATAAGACATTTTATTTAAAGAGCTTTAAAGTCGTAGGATCATATTTACCAAGTATCTGTTGAAAGTAATTGTGCCTTATTTACTTAAAGAATTTTCTACTGTGTTATACTCTAGTGTAATATTTATTGATATTGCTCTCTTTATTTAATGGGCAGTGAAAAAACAAAAGAAGTGCAAATATAAAAGAAATGTCTGTAACAGATTTGAGTTCTAGCATCTGTGGTCTGACCGGTGGCACTATTTAGGAGTAGGGGATCTGTGACTGCTCTCGTGGTTACGTTTCACATTGATCTCTGTCACCTCTGATGATCTGCACCAAAACTGTTTAGCTTTTAAGCCACTGGGCCCCAAACACAGACAATCACACAAAAACAGACACAGTCCAGGCAACAGTGACACCGAGCCTGGTCAACAGGAACAGCATCATGTTTCCCATCTACCCCAAAAACGTTAAAAGTAAATGGCTACAGTCTTTTTAGACCTTTTTCGATTTGCACAGTTTCCTTGGTTGCTCAGGAAATGGACTCCTGGTGACATGTTGATCCTGTTATTCAAGGTATGAATGTGTGGTGGGTCCTAAAATTGTAGAGAAACAAAGCACTTATAGGGTCTCTCTTGCAGAAATGCCCTTTGTGCCTTCTCAGGGAAAACAAAAGAAAGGGAAACTAAGAGCATAATATGCATTAACAGTACAAATATACAGGTGAGTAACAAAAGGAAAAGCGTGAATGACTTAGTTGAGAAACATGACCAATGCAGATGGTTTCATACAGGACACGAAGGGTCATTGAATGGTTTGATGAGAAAGAAAATTATATGAATCAACACCCGTGGAAGAATGGAGAGGGTTCTGTTGGTTTTTCCTTTAAATTGTC
>NW_023339785.1:9439464-9444125 GCF_004916995.1 Morone saxatilis
AGATAAACGCTGATGAGGTTTCTTGTGTGAAGCTAATTTCAGACTGGTTTATGTTTTCTAATAAAAGTAATGGGATGCTTTATTGATCGCTGGTTGATTACAGCCTTCAATAAATGCACACAGGCTTAAAACATAGTTCATCTGGTTAAAGCAGATTGTTTTTCTGCACTTAACTATGTCTACCATGTAAATTAATGGCTCAGTTCCTGCGGGATTCAAAGCCAGGTTTCATCTCTTTCTTTTGCGCAGCTCACTGTAAATGATCAAATTTCCAATTACTTCTCTCCTCTTTAGATTGTTGTTTTAGTAATTGAGTCGGTTTCTTCACATCTGTACCACAGCGTGGATTAGATTGCATACTGACAAATCAGTATTTACTGATGTGACAGCTTGGCCATCGTAAGAAATACTTTAGATTTATAGTCTCCACCGCTGCCTCCATACAGTGGAATAGATGCTGTGCATCATTTGCACATTAAAATGAGAAGCCATTTTTCCTGCTCCGTAATGAGATCTGTTGGATTTCTTTAACAGTTACAGTGTAAATGTAAGATATGTGTTTAGAATCAAATGCACATCACAAACACATACAGTTTAATGTAGTGTTTCACTGGTTCATTCATGTGCATGTTTGAATTAATAAGCAAACAGTTGACAATAGAATTTTATATTATATATTGCCTTAATAATTCATTGTACAAAATTAATAAACCAGCAAATCAAAAAGAGATACATAGTCCAATTTCTATCCTTCATGCTGGTCTCTCGTATTCCCCAGCTGTGTTGCATTTTTCTCCCAGGTGTGACAGAAACACGACAATAATCGGTTGGTCTGTAATTGGGCAAACCTTCACTGCTGTCAGTGTGGACATAAGGATGTCAGCAGGCATCTCAGTAAACTTGTTCATTAAAGTAACATCCTGTCTCTTCGAGCTCATCATTCTTACAGATTAGTGGCAGCTGTTTTGTTACATCATTAAGATCAATGCTACAATCAGTGTGCTCCTGCATCCTGTCAGTCATGTATTCATTTCTCTGCTTGTAGATGTCAATAGTGTCTTCTTTAAGGTTTCTGTATTGATGATTATATTGGAGAGGTTCAAGAGATAAATCTGTTTTGTGTTTAACCACAAGTGTAAAAGAACACATGACGTGTTTGGCCAGAAATGAACTTTTTACTGACTCATGAAGTTCCAACAACGATTTTAAAGAATCAACTTGAATATTTTGCATCCATTTTGGACAGATGGACTTGACTCGGATTTTGGATACAGACATTGTTTTGCATTGGTGACATGATTGGTTCCCTCCCAGAGAGAAATCGTAGCCAGCAGCGATTGTGTTTTCGGAAGAAGCACAGCCCAAAGGCTGTTTACATGGTTGGGATCACTGTGGCAAATAGTGGAAGATGTGGTATCCGAATGTTTTCCATTGTCTGCTGTGGCTCAGGGGACAACCTTGCAATTGTTCTGCAACCCTTCAATATGAACCTCCAGGTTGAACTTGGTTCTGCTTGCTGGTGATTATATTCATCAATGTCACCTCATTTTAGTGACAGCAGTTGCCACCTCCAACCACCTAATCATTGTCCAAGTCCAGCAGTACACTGTAGCCACCACTTAACTGAGGCATGTTAGCATTTCAGAAACCTCCCTAGCCAGCGTGACTGGTAGTCTTTATTGATTTCTTTGTTTCCGGTTTGTGCCACACGTCTGTAACATGTGGCCCTTTCGACAAGCCCTGTTGGTTGCATTATAGATTCCACAGATGACCCACCATCATATTGTTTTGAATATTTATGGTATTGATGTGGTGAGGCTACAGCTTCGTTTGAGATCTTTCTTCTTTTTCTCTTTCATGCGCTTTATCTTCAGTCAGACTGACTTTGTCAGATAAATGCTGATGTCCGCTGTGCATCTGTGTTTCGCTGTCATTTCAGGGGCTTTATGGTTCTGCAGTTCTTGGTGTACATCAGTGTTGCAGCAGTCTTCGCTTCAAAGCTGAGCCTAATCATGCATTATTTTTTTTTAAAAGAGGCTCCTTCAGCAGTCAGCCATTTTAAACGAAGCATTGAAACTCATTTAGAGAATTGTAATTACACATTTAGCTGTAGTTGCTGAGCAAAGATTGTTGTAGTCAAAACAAAACATGTGGATGATTTGTTGGAATGACTGCATATAAGGATGATTTTATCTTGTTTAATGTAAAATTGTCTCCTGCACCTCCTTTATGTTCACAGATGGAAACCTAAAATTTTAACATTTAAATAGTTACATTCTCTCTTACTATGGGCCAATAGATGATCAGAAAATATTCTCACTGTGGTGTGGCCCAAAAAATAAAACAGTAAATCAACTGTTCATTGAATGCAGAGGCAGTGTATACAATATTGCTACCCTACGTGCTTGCAGTTTGATCGATTGCTTTGCGGTGATTGACAGTTTGATGAGGTCTGTATTTGGGCGACTGGTCTGCTCGCATTGATCAGGTAAAGACTGACACGAATCTGCTGCAATGGATTTATTAATCAGGTGGAACAAGTAAAGAATGTAATAGATCATATTCTGACGAAGGTTCCTTTAGGTCAGATGAAGCAGGATTTGGAGCACTTTCACTCACAGGACTTAATCATGAGTATCACAAATGGTCTTAATTTATTGAACGTGAGCGCCTGATTGGACTATAATATGTGTTGGATATGCGTTGCTCTTTTTAGTATTTTGCTGGAGTTGGAAGTTCAGACACCTATGCTGTGAATTGGGCTCAGGTTAGTTTTTCCAATCCAATTTTGGAGGCAGTAATTTGATTTGACAACCTCCGCTGCCGCCACTTCACTAAAGCCATGGTCACCTGTTTGACACAAAGGCAACATAGATTCACTCCCAGCCATCAAATTGCAATGGATTTATTTGCCATGGATGATGATCTCTGCATGGAGCTCATTTTTCGGCAGGTCTTTAGGGACTCCGTATTATGATCACATTTTTAAGACAGTACAGAATTTGAACAAGGTGCTGTCCTATTCAAATTGTCTGTGCAGGAAAATGCCTGAGGTTGTCTCTCTGCTAGTTTCGGAGGGTAATGAAATTACTTTTTTCCACAACAGTATAAAGCCATCACTCTTCTATTTCAGTAATGGCATTACAGTCAGCCATTCAACAGGCAGGCCATTTTGTTGTACATAGTTTAGCCTCTGTAACCTGTTTAATGTTGTAATATCTACTAAGATTCCCATCTACTTAAAAGTTGATATCCCATGGAATAAACAAAGTTTGTGTTTATGCTCAGTTTCTGTGGATGTATCTTTGAGGTCTAACAAACGTCTTCTTCATTGACGCCTTTGCTGGTGCATTGTCGTGTTTCTTGGTGCGGCCACCTGTAGATCTTGTGTGGCAGGAAGTTCTGTTGTGCCACTTGTGTGTCGTCATGGGCGTGCACAAGCACATTGCTTCATAGTGCTTCTAGTGGTCAAAAACTAAAAGTTCTCAAGTAATCTAACGTGTGAATACGTAAGAGAGACAACAGTGTAAATCAAAGAACAACAAAGATGAGTAAAATGAGTTAGAAGTGAGGAAATGGTGACGAGTTCTAACCAGTAGCAGTGGATGACATGGGCAAAGTCCTCATCATGGTGTATGTAATTTCCGATCACCATATTGATATACTGTATTGATATATGTATTGCCAACTCGAAGGAACCAGTCAAAGAACATTCAAAGACACACTGTGCAACCTATGTTTTGCAATAGTTGGAGCATAACAGGGAAACTCCACAAATTCATATAAACTTCTCAAACATCACAACAGAATACGATATGAGCATACTGCACCAACACATTATACCTGCCAAACTCTAAAAATGGTTCCTGGAAGAAATGTGAGAGAAAATTGTCCCAGTCGGAGTGAGAAAATTGTGATTTTCATGCAGATTTTTGCAACCTTGGTGTGAATCATGTTTTCTTTCCTTTAGCAACCAACACAGAACATGACGAGGTGTGACATGTGGTCAGCATCCGTCTTCTTCTCAACAGGAGTTGCATTTTTCCGAATGTCTCCGTCAGTATCCGTGAACTCTGCTCTTATTAACGCATTTATTTATCAGCATACATCGAGGTGATTGAAAGAGAAATGGCAGAGGGAGTTTTTCCCAATTTCTTCTTTTTTTTTCTTTCTCTCCCATGAGGCCAAACTGTCTTCAGGCGTCTTCTGTCATCCTTACATCTTCACTTTGTTGTCTTCTTTTCTGGTCCTAAATGAGACGCAGTGTAATATAACACTCAGGGCACTCTTCACTGTGCCATCACTAATCACCAGACCCCTACCAGTTTTATCATAATTAACTGATCAAAGAAGCGGAGAGAAGGGCACTCATACATTATTAAACAGACACTGTGTGTGTGTGTGTGTGTGTGTGTGTGTGTCAGCATGTGTATGCTTATGTATGTTAGGCACATAAATGATGGAATAATAATATAGTGATCTTTACAAACACATTTCTCTATTTTCAGCAGACTTTGATAATTCATCAGAGATAAAGTTGTAACAATTGTCCTCTAAACAAGGTTTTCTACTGGTGCATACATCTTATCTTGATGTTCTTAGGTTCTTCTCACATTCTGATGAGACATATTTTTCCAAATGACCCTGAAGGTACTCTATTG
>NW_023339785.1:9444182-9479207 GCF_004916995.1 Morone saxatilis
CACACACACAGACAGACAAACATACAAACCTGCTTTCAGGAGAAGATTAAGGTCACAGAGGCCTCTGCTCTCAGAGAGCAATTGTGCACCGGAGGCATGTTTTCCTACTATGTGCTTTTCATGCATAAGTCTGGACACCTCACACATCCTTCCAGATGGAAAATGGCAGACATCACAAAGAATCAGAAAGCAGCCAGCAACAATTATTTGGAGTTTTATTTTTTCCTTTGGTTGGAGGACATGTATTGAAACTTAATTACGCTCCTTTGTCTGCTCAACCACTTTGTGTTCAGCGATGACATTATATTATACACTAATTGTAGGTTTTTTGTGTTAATGACTGTCATCAGAACTCTGCGCTTTATTCATTGCTACAATATTCAAAGTTCAATTTGAGGCAGCTTCAATTTTTCTAAACTTCACTCTTCGTTCTGTCATTTTGTCTCGTCAGCATCACATCTGTCTATTAAAAGCGACCTTTTCTTTCTCTTTTTGTCTCTTTCCCTCATCTTTTTTAGCTGCCTCTTGAATTGGCTCTCTAGGGGCTGTAATAAACCTGTAGTTAGCTGTTAAAACTGTGCTTTTTAGACTAAATGGCCCCTAGCGCCTGCTGTTGGGGCTTACGGCCAATGGGCCTTTAAATGACCTAATTTCCTATCTGCCTCCTGGGGGAGCTTTTAGGGAAGCTAAAAGCTAGTCATAGCCCGCAGAGAGCGAGTATCAGGAAAGCTCTGGGCTGGAGTGGACCTCGGCTGAATCAAAATTACTATCGCTTTAATTGTCACGGGTAATATCCATGCAGAAATGTATTGTGGTGATACTGGTGCTGTGAGTTGCAGACAGGGTGGTCTCTTAACAGAATTTCAATTTGTATTTGTTGCTTTTGATCATGCTTTATGAGAATTCTTGTCCTTGTTGCACCTGAATTCCCTTTGTGTTTACTGGTATTTATTTATTTAGTATTAATTCGTTAATAATTTTGTCGATAAAATGTCAAGACAAAATTGTAAATTATGTCCATCACACTTTACAAAAACCTAAGTTGACATATTCAAATAGCTTGTTTTGTCCAAAGAACAGTTTAGAAGGAAATAGAATGAAAAACAGAAGAAAAATATTCACTCTTGAGAAGAAGAATATGTGGCATTTGTTTAATGATGTTGACATGTTTCCAAAGATGTTGAGGTTTAAAGTTCATTCTTGAAAAACGATTAAAAAATTGCCACGAGTTTCTGTCAAGCGACTTATCTATTCAAGGTCCAGTGTGTAGTTTAGTGGCATCAAGTGGTGTAAGCCTCCCCTTCAAAGCGCAAAGTACATGTAATTTAGCTTGTGAGTTGCCTTCACATGATGTTATTTTCAAAATAAGTCTGTAATCTGATAATTGTAACCTACCCATCACATTTGGACAGTCTAATGTTGATCCGTCAGAAGGGATAAATAACCTCAACCTGTAGCTCTACTTAAATCTAACCAGGCTTAACCTGACTTATCTGTATTAAGCTTGGCTCAATAGAGTTCTACATTTGGATCTCTCTGTCATGAGGTCTTTGTTACACATGATTAGATTGTTCAGTTTATATAATTAGACATGGCATTTGTATGAGCTCAAGGTAAATTGAGCCAACAGCTGAAAATAATTTGGCTTATGTTTTGATTTTTTACTTTGTCTGATCATTTGACCTTAGAATAAACAGTTAAAACTGCTGGGATTCAATTAGATACTTTTCATTCCATGCAGACAACTGGCTTGAAAACAGCAAAGCTACCAGCTCTAATCCTTGTTTTCAGTTAAAAATATTTACCAACATCAATTCCCTCATTGGCAGTATTGTCCCTGGCTCCTATCCCTCTATTCTGGCTATGTTAACTTACGTGTTGTGTGTATGTGCACCTGAGTGTATGCTTGCACATGTGTATAACCCTGTGTTGATTTTTTATTTTAGCAGCTGTTTGCTATTCCTCTCTCAGCTCTATATATTGATGTGATGCTGTGGAATGGTTTCTTTAAGGGGAGCCAAGGCTGACTCCTGCCCTCAAGGTCACTTTTGCTGCACCAAAATCAAAAGCCCTCAGTGATTGACGCAGAGAGATGCAAGTCTAAAAGTATAATTGATTCATGGAGAAAAGAGTGTGTGTGTGTGTGTGTGTGTGTATAGGATAAAACATGGGACAGTTGAAGGAGTTGAGTCGATGCGGGATGGGCAACAAGAAAAAGAAAAGATCAGCGTTAAGTAGAATGAAAAGAAAGAGGGTGACCAGGAATTGGATAAGTAAATGGGAGCAGGGGGGCAGACAGATGAACTGAAGGTTGTATGACTCACTGCATTGTGTGTTTGTTATCAGGGTCAGAAGGTTAGGGTAGTTAACTTGACCCAGCACTTTAACGTCAATGACCCAACCCGTCAAATGCACAGGGATTTGAATGTGACCCTCACAATCAATAAGAATGCTGTCCTCCAGGGAGGAGCAGAAGATAATTCTGATTAAATGTCTTTCAAAATCTGTTGACCTCCAATGATTTCACATCAAAGGCAATGTCTTGTTGTGTTTTCTCTCACAGTTCAGTAGATCAGATGGGAGGACAAAATGGATATATGGATTTTTAGAATTTCAAAGTCATATTTGCCAACACAGGTCACATTGCATGGCATTCTACCGAAGGATTACTTGCAGTAAGAGTAGCTAGCTAAGAGAATCCATGGATCCCTTATATTGGAAGTATTGTCATAGGTAACACTGAATGCCTAAGGCTCTCGTACAGCCGACCGAAACTTCATCCGTGCCAGCTGAGAAGTTTCACTGAGTTATCGGCACAATGCCCTTTTCCCCCAATAACTACTTAAAGTTTTCTTCTGCGCCTTTTTGACCTCACAGCCTATTTCAAATGAACTGAACAATACATACACGCCCTGATCCGTGACTTGTAAACTGAACGGTTAGGGTTTTTTACTTGAACACTTCCATCCCTAATATCCAGATATAGGACATTTTCTGGAAATTGGGTTGAAAACCATAGAATAAAATAAGTAGACCAGAGTTGACATATATTATTGACAAACTCAGATTTTACTTAGTACTTTTACTTAACTAAAATAGGTTGTAACACATCATTTAAGACGTGGAAAAGACAAGATGTTGAAGAAGTTTTTAACTAGCTCTAATTATCATTCTTAGTAGGGGCCAAGCAAGATTAGTCGGCCTGAGGACATCACCTGTCAAACCCTGAGTGTGTGTGTCCACAAGCACTGCAGTGATGGCAGTTAATGTACTGTAAACCGTACTAAAACTGTTATAAAACAACTCACCAGCACTCCTCTCCTTCATTTTAAGTCCTCGAAAGTGTCCCCAGTTAATAGGGTTGTGTTAGTTAACAAGCCTGTGAAGTCTTCGTCAGCAGCATTATCACAGCACCGCACAGACATAGGCAGTTTTATCAGGCCTCTCTAAGGCAGTGACAGCAGACAGCTCTGAAATTAGTAGCTCAGAGAGGGAGGCAAAGAGGCAAATAACATTATTACACATTGCCAGCTGTGTCTGAACACCAGGAATACCAATATAGAGGTTGTTGTGCAGACAGACACACACAGAGCGGAGTGTTTCCTCCACAGTGGGCTCTGCCACAGACCATCTGAGGTGTGAAGTGTGTGCAGGGTGCTGCGCTTCTCATTATTAACAGTAGTGTTGGCTTTGGCATCAGGAGAGAAGAGGGCAGCTTGGCTCAGCCAGCAGTCTCAGCAGTTTACAGGTCTGTCAGATAGAAAGAGGTCGACCAGAGGAGAGAATTAAAGAGCATTTAGAGCTGTGAAAAAGACTGCAGACGGGAGAAGGAGCCGCTGGTGGATGTATGATGTGTTCATGTTGACTTTACTTCAGGGTTTTTATTATGGGGATCTAAATGTGTTTGCTTTATTATGCAACACTTGGCATAAAACCATGAGTCTGGGGCTGTGAGTTTGAGATGATGTGTGTGTATTTGCCGTTCTAAGTTGGAGATTTTTTAGTAGCAGAGTGGCTGGCAAATATATGATAGCATCAGGATTTGTGCTTAGTGCCATAATAATCTTGTTTTACGCTGTATTATTTTCTTACTCTGGCTTGCAAATGAAAGCTCTGATCTTTCACTGGAGTTCTCACCGCTGTACATTTTGTGTAGATATGTGAATACTTTCCTATTTTATTTTATTTTTTTAAATCTGCTGGTGCCTATATGTGTAAGATTGCACATTAGTGTGTTTTTCAATCATACAGAAGCATTTTCAGTGGACTCTCTATACAGGTCACTGAGGCAGGAAGAGTCAAGAGGCCAAGGTGTTCAACCTTGGTGCAGAAACTGAACAAACACCAGGATGAATAGATTTTAAATGACAGTATAGTTGAAATCACTACGGTGTCAGACTGACTGCGGGATCACAGTGACCTCCCCTGTCCTCTCCACTCCGACAAAACGCAGAATTAAAGGAACAATTTATAGAAAGGAGGCAGCCGCAGATGATGGCACCCTGCGTGTTGGAAACAATCTTCTACCTCGGTCTGGAATGACCCCATATCATGATAATTTAGAGGTCACAGGAATGATACTGACTGTTCTCTCTGTCCCTTGTTTTTTTTTCTGCAGAAGGGATCTGTAACATGACAATGGACTCTAACTCCATGACAATGCCCATGTCAGACCCCAACGCCTGGGCAACAGCCATGAACAACCTGGGGATGCCTCCTATTGGAATGACAGGCCAGCAACTCATGCCAGGTACCGCACCGCCAACCAGACAATACCCAAACCAGGACCAAAGTCTTTGTGTTGAAAATAAAGACTTATATATGTTCACAGTTCCTTTTTTTTAGTGAAATGATCTGAAGTGTAGCTTTAGCTCGTACTCTCTTCCATCATAATAATTAGATTCAGTCGGGAATTAAAACCTCAGTGAGTTTTTAGATTTTTTTAAAGACTAGTTATCTTTTTGCCTATAAAATAGATCATTTAAATTGACTTTTTGTTACTGTGTGGGGCAAGGTTTTGAAAATGTGTTTTATGAAGTGGTAGGTTTGTTGATTTGCAACATTGTCTTTGACTGCATTAGTGTTCGGGAGTGTGTGCTGCTTTGAAGGATGAGGAAGTGGATTCTCCTCTGTGGCTGCGTTGGTCATTTAAAAATACGTACGTTAGAATAAACAGGATGAGCTGAGTCACGAAGTTTGGATTGCAATGCTGTAACAGTCTTAGGATGGCATTCATAGACAAGCAAACTGTCTGACAGGCTGATATTAATATCAGTTGGGATTAGTGAAAAAGTAGCAGGTTGTGTTTTCAACCTTTGAAGTTCTGTGTTAAGGTAAGTCTTTCTTTTGGTTGGTTAGGAAATTCTACAGGATTTTACAATGTAAGTACATTATCTTTGTCAAGAATTTAATACATATTTTCCTAATTCTTGCTCCTCTGTTTTTATGACAAACATGGGATATGCACACTAGAGAGCTGAGCTGAGCTGAGCACACTACAGTGACAAAAAGGCTCTTGTCATTGGTTTAATAGTAACTGTTTAACAATTTAAAACCAGTAGGTTATGGGCATTGAAACTGTAAAATTCCATTCATTTTATTATATTTCCCATGTTATTACAACACAAAGGAGCATCTTGTAAGCACAAGGTTGAGCTACTGTATTCTGATCTAGCACTATAATATTCAGCCTTACCGATTGCTCTGCTATCTATAACATTAGGT
Organism: Morone saxatilis; assembly: GCF_004916995.1. Classification (NCBI taxonomy): domain Eukaryota; kingdom Metazoa; phylum Chordata; class Actinopteri; family Moronidae; genus Morone; species Morone saxatilis. The sequence continues at coordinate 9,449,907 of NW_023339785.1, forward strand.
TCAGCAGCACCCTCCCACTCTCCATCTCTGAAGAGTTATTCTGCCATGTCTTTTCTCTCTCCGCACTAGAAAGCCTTTCCCTAAAGCCTTTTATAAATCACTTCCCACTTCTTAGCCGAAATGCACTTTCATATTTGAAATATGCCAGGCTTGTGTGTGTGTGTGTGTGTGTGTGTGTGTGTAGATGCATGTGTGTACGCACTTGGAGACGAACAGTCCTCCAAATGCACTCCTCGAGAAATATTAAGGGAAGCACACACATGCATACACACTCAGGCCTGGCATATTTCAAATATGGTAAACAAAAGCCTTTCGACTGAGCAGTGAGAGAGAGAAGACAGTTGTAAAGGAACTTCTCATAAAGGGAAGCGGAGGAACTGAACCTAATGTTAGATATGAAGACTGGATGCTGGACACATACATTTCAGAGTGTTTTTTTTCATTGAGGGTGCCAACTTCTCCTCTTGAATAGGGTTGGGTTCTGAAACACTCACTGTTTCTATACGACTGATATCTACCAGACCAAATCACAGCGCAGATGTCAGTGCCTCCAAAACAAGGCACAGACGTCTGAGCTATCTATTGAAATAGTTGCCCTCTGGTATGGACCATACAGGCAAAGGAGGCAGCACCAAACATGCCATTGCTAGAAACATGACAGTAACTACACGTCTTTGGCAGCAAGTATCTTACCGATAGCTGTAATTCACTCGAAAGGATTCCAACACTGGGCAGGACGTGCAACAAATGTTTAAAAGCAACTGTGTGTAAAAGGCGGGGGGGCATCTGGCACCGCACGGAGTATACTTGAAAGCAGAGGGATTCACCGTGCCCGACTGCTTGTGTGACTCAGAGCCAAGCACATCAGCCAGCAGTGTGGGTGTCCCTGGCCCCGGCGATGGGGCATATAGATATAAACAGTACATGCAATGTGTCTAAATGACTTGGCATTTAGTGGCGATTAATGATGACGGCAGCAGCTATCAGTAAAAACACCCAAAGGATACCCAGCACTACTCTTGAACTTATTTTATTTATTTATTTTTTACCAAAGACATTTTAACTTATTAAAGCAGGCCACTGGCTTGCCTCGTTTCCAGTTTACAACAAATAATTAGGAAGAAGAAACTCAAGGTTAGCCAACTAATAACATTAACGATGGTTCTTTTCCATTTTAAGTGTTATTAAGCCATGCCACGGAAACAGCATGCACAACACCAGAGCGCTGAAACTGGCATAAATAATTGGGCCGCATATATTAGTGATGTTTTTAGCTGCACCTGTGTTTGGCAAGTCAAAATGTCTTCTCTAAGAAAGGTTGATCACGCTTAAGCAGACCCAGTTCTGCCAATTTTTGCCCGCATTCATACTCCACAACCAGGTGCATAATACTTTATTGTGAGTAAGAGACCTTTGACACAGCAGACATTTTTGCTTGTCTCCTGGTAAGCCATTACACAAAACCACTACCCTGGAACCAGCTTACCTCAGTAAACCACAGTCGATATTAAAGTTATCAGTTACACCTGTGCCTTTCCTGCTATGACATGCCAAAAAGTGTGCTGTGACAAAAGGTTAAAGGCCCTGTACACCCACACAGGTGTTTTCACTTATTCTGCCCAACAGAGGTCTGGTTGGCACATACCACCTTCACATCATTGGGGTGGACGGTAGAGATGGGAAAGATTCATTAGATCCTCAGGCAACTAAAAAATCTCAGTCATAGTTGGTCATTTGAAGGTTAAAAATACTGTATATTGAGTTGAATTATTAATTACCTTGAACAACTGACTTTGGCTAATTTAAACCTATCATGTTTTTGTGTTTTTGTTGGGGTTTTTTGCAGGATATTTTGTATTATTTAGCGCCAGGTCATATATTATGCAGCATTCAGAAAATCTGAATTTCTCAGTCATTATTACAATTTGGATGTTGGTGTGAATGCATGTCCAAAACTGCTATTTACGATTGCTCAGATTTGACATGAATGTGGCATCAGGCTGTAGGATAAGCCAATGTGCTAATAAAAAATACAAAGGTGTAATTTGTCTCATCCTAACAGGTGCAATAAACTAACCTAGTGAGGTAGATGTCAATCGGTCTGTACACACCCACACAGTCCTGAGAAGTGCTCTAATCAGGCAGAATAATTAAACTGTCCTGTGTGGGTTTACCCTGGGTGTGTAGGGCCTTTAAGCCTTCAACTGGGGGTAATACATCAGGTATCAGAAGCAGTGATGGAGAGGGAGGAGACTTGAGTTAAGAGGACAGCTGTGTCTCCCCCAGTGGATCACCTGGAATGACAGCTGGTGTTTCCCAACCTTTTCCTCTTCTTCCTTCCTTTCCCCTTTCCCTCCCCCTCCCTCCATCACCAGCGTAAAGTACCCAGCATCTCATTTATATCTCATTACAGCTGAGTCAGCCACTATAACCCACATCCGCATCAGAACACACGCTGTTCATTTGCTCTCCACAGAGCCAAGTTCCTGTACACACTTGGACTGCAATGAGTCACACTGAAATCCTCATCTGGGCTCAAGCAGTACACAATGTAACCCAAAGGTGAAGCCAGTCCAACAATTGAAAAGTAATTGCATCATGTATCAGTAATGTAAGAACTTGTTTTTCTCTCCCATATGAACATTAAAATACTATATGTAAATTTCAGAAATGTGCTGCCGTTTCATCATATCTCTACGTTCTAAAGGAATTTTACATATATTACTCATAGGCCTATATTTTCCACCCATGCATTTTTAACTTCACTCAGCACAAAAGAACTTTACTTGTTGAACCCCAGGAGAAGTGGGAAAAGATCCACTTAAGCACTCTCCTCTTGCTAGCCTCGTTTCCAGTTTACAACAAATAAAGAGGAAAAAGAAACTCAAGGTTAGACAATCCCCCATTATCTGAAAAATCTGCTTTTATAAACTCTTCAGTTCTGTATTGGATGAAAGGGCACTAAACATGGCATCTGCACGCCTCTTTCAACCCAGTTTCCTCATGAACTCTTTCATTAAATCTGTGTTAGCACAAAGCTCTGGGCACACACTTTTACATGATGTCACACACAGACTTATACTGACATGCAGCTCCTGGTACCAGAGCACCTTGCGCCTTTGAAGTAATCCAGGTGGATTAGTTATTGATTCTCCATCATGGCCGAACATCATCTTTGTCTCCTTTTTTGATTCACCTCTAAACAACAGGGGAGAATTCACTGTCACTGTTTTTGCTCTTTCCTATTTGATCTTTGAGTGTGTTTGTGCATGTGTACAATTGTTCATATCTTTCCTGCATATAGATTTAATGTGGTTTTATGTGTCAGTTTCATGCTCATTTATTAAAAGAGACTGCCTGTGCTGCTGTGCTTTCATTACGCATTAGAGTTTGCCTCTGTTTCATCCACTGTGAGCCTGAAATGTATTTCTTCACCACCGAGTCTTTCGCTACCTCCAGCCAAGTGGATTTATCCAGATAGACAGCTGGATAAACAGACCATTGTGGGCAGAGCTTTCAACACTGTGCAGTCTCACAAAGCCTGTTGCAAGTCTCCAATGATGACAGTTTTATTTCTATAGATGGACTGGGCAGTGGTTGTGTATGTTCGAGAGTTATTATTATGTTTGTATTGGTGAAGTGTTTGAAAAAGGGAAAGATCTGACTCAGGCCATAGGCTGGAGTCAAGTTTGTATGCAGTCATTCGTATTGTTAGTTTGCACTTAATTTACTTATTTACTAGTGTTTTCATTGTTGCTCTGTATCATAGTTTTACCATTGTTATGTACTTATGCCTGTTTTGCATATATGGCATCTATTGCATGATCTGGAAGAGGGATCCCTCCTCTCTTGCTTTTACTGAAGTGTCTCCCCCACTTCCCCCTCTCAAAGTAGTTTTACCTTATCTCAATCATGGATCTAAGGCTTTCCTCTTTTGGACAGACTGTAAAGCCCTCTGAGGCAAATTTGTGTTTTCGTCTATACAGCCCAATGTCAGCAACAGTTTTTGACCGAGTTCAAGCTGCCCCCCTGCCAAAGAATAACAACTTGTGTAATCCAGGGGAGAGGAAATTCAAATAGAGACCCCACTCCTCCTCAGACAGCAATCAAATCCACAGGTGGGAAAATGGAAATAACTAAAAATAGGAAGTTACGAAACGTTTAATAGGACCATTACTAATGTTGTTCGTCCAATAAAGCCACGAGCCAGAATATTAAGTACAATGAGTGTTATTCTCATTGAGCCAACATCCAAGTCCAAAAGGTGCCAAGTAAGTGGAGTAGAGTTTAAGGGGAAAGTTGAATAGACAGGGCAGCTTGGATGATGACAGTCACAGTGGGAGTAAGTTAGCGCTCCAGCAACACTTGCAAAATTCTGAATGGTCTGGCATTGCCCAATGTTCGCAGAATTCTGGAAATATGTTATTAAAATTACCTCAGAAATAATAAAAAAAGCATATTCCACAATGGACTAAAGGTGACTTGGACCCATTGAAAATAATTAATTATGTTAAGTACTTCATTTTACTTACCAATGCAGTTGGCAAAAAATAAATTTTAGTGAACAGGAACTCTGACCTCTGTCCCTGTCAAAGACACTGGATCAATAGGTAAAGTTGTGCCAGAAATCTCTACTCTGCAGTCACAGTGACAGTCACTGTTACCATGTTGGTGGAGTAGCTTGAAAGGTATAGACAGCTCAGGGCAGAGGAGCAACAGCAAGAGTCCTGGGAACAAATGAGACCTAAACTATGTGAGGTGAGGACACAGCTGAATTCAAGGAATCTGACCCACATGTTTCCGGGAGGTGGAAGGGGTCTGGCATATCTCTGGAGGAACAGTGTAGTGTATTGATTGCATGTTCTGCCCTGCAGCTGCAGTCGGATATTCCAGGTTTTGTTGTCACGGTCAAAGTGTGCGTTATCAATGACAATTTTGGTGATTTGTGCTATACTTCTATAAATTCAGTGCAATACACTATCTATAATGTAAATAATAAGGTGAACCTCTGTTTAAATATTCGAACAAGAGTTTAAATAAACCAGAGAGATTCTGTGGTCTTTTAAAAACTTGAAAAGTCACAGAATTTGACTGCAGGGTTTTTTCTCGGGTCAGAGAAGGTCATGGTAAATAATCCAGGTTTAGGGAATAACGTAAGAATGTGTTTTGTTTCGTAACCAAAAAGTGTCAGACATGGAGTCTAGTTTCAAGTGGATCTAGTTACTTTTGCGTGAATATCACCCAACATCACTGATGGACTAATGCTTAGCCAAACAATGAAGACAAACAAAGTGGCTCTCCGCATGTTAAAAATGTGTTTTATGTTGTGAACATTACATGGATAAGTCACATTTTACGATTAGGAAGCCCAAAACCTGGTGAGTAAAGTTCCAGATCTAGTGTGAACTGTGAGAAGCGCAGACATCGACATCTGGTTTCAACATCTTTGACATTTGACAGAGACTGAGTGTATACCCTTTTCCAGGAGCATTCACCATGTATTTCCCCAACCTTCATCAGTGTTCTCTCTGCCTCGTCCAGATTATAAGCAGAACCAGATGTGAAGCTATAGAGTTCCTCGCCTATATTACTTTCAAAATACAGACCTCCCAGGATGGTTTTCATTACACAAGACACTTGACAGTATTATTGTGTCACTGTTATTTTACATTTGGCTTTGATTGAAAGACTCCACCATTGGTTCCCAACGTTGTTTGGCTTATGAATGAAGCAGTGTCTTCTTTATGTTTTAAAGCTCTAAAAGTCCTCATCACAGGTTATGGCCTCAGAGTGGACATGAGTTGTAAGCACTTCAACCAAAGAGTGATTTTTCTTTTTCAAATTGTTTTTCTTGAATGGTGTTTGAAGACTTGACGTGTAGTGAAACTATTAGGTATTTCACAAAATGAAAAAAAAAAACCATTCAGTTAAAAGTCAAAAGAAATAAACTATATAACCTTTCCTATCAGCTTGTGACCATTCAAATTTATCTTACATCAACTAGATTTGACTACACAACACTAAGAGCGTTAAATGCCAAACCATCTCAAAGCAAAGCTTAGAGAAAAGTAGCAGTGAGGCTTTCTGGGACCAGACTTTCTTATTTTTGTATTCATCTGGCCTTGAAAGCTATGTGTATTTTGCCTAAAAACTCAATTTCATCCCAGTCCCTACAACCATCTCAGGCATGTGAAATAGGCTTCTCTAATAATAATAGATGTCTATTTCCATAGGAATGATGGGTTTGATTAGCCATTTTGGTTTTCTCACATTTGGTGTCAAAGCTGCTCATTGGACAAAAGTATAATGTGTGCTAACTAACAAAAGATGCAGAGTGGCCACACACACACACCACCACCACCAGAAGGAAAACATTTAGCTTTTCACACATATGTATTTGCAAGGTTATCAGAATTAATTTAGATGCACATTCTTATGCATGAATACATACACACACACAGACTCACCCTGGAGAATAGATAAGCAGGCTCCAGGGACAGACGACTGTTCCCTCAATAAACAACCACTCCTTTGTCTGCTGCATCCCACTCGTCCTCATCCCATCCCCACGGTTGCCACAAACCGCTCCACCACTGTACACAAATACACACACACACACACAGTTGGGAGCAAACTCACAGTGGAATATATGAAAACTTTAGTGTCATGCCTCATAACCAACCATCTAAACAGTGCACCTCATATGAATTTAGAGGGCACCAGACCCCCCGCCCCCCCGATATGAATCAGGATCTGCTCATTTTCACACATTAGTTCACCTGGATTAACACCAGGAAATACATTAACTGACAGTCATCCCTTTGCCGTAAGCGGTTTCCAATCCTTGGACTAAGTGCTGTGTCCCTTTCTGCTGACTGCTCCGGAGTTGCACTGGTACGGTGCCAGGGGTTTTTGGCTGCACGTAGGCGGACAGAGTGTATATACTTCGCATATATAGTATGTCTGGGGGGGAAAAATAGGTGGTTATAGGGCTACAGAAATGGGACTTTCTGGCAGTTCTTCCTATCCATGGCAGCTATATTAGATTGTAGGCTAGATATTGTTTAAAAACTAGTTTTGTTATGGAGATCTGACTATGGAGGTGTCAGATAAAGATGACGGATTTTGGAGGGCAACATAGGGAAGCAGATTCTTATTTAAATGTAATAAAATAAGGAAATAGAAATAAACAGGGACGAGTTTTTATTTCTGTGCTGCAGGTTGTAGGTTGGAGAAATGAAGTCGGAGATGTCCATATGAAAATGCAAAGAGGGTGACTCTTGGCAGAGATTGAGAGAGGCAGATTTCAGCAACTGGAAACGTTCCAGGTGGCGTGGCTAGCTCGCCTCATTAGAGAATATTATCCAGCATGCCTCATCACAACCGCCCATGTCCCCCTCCAACCCCCCCACCCGTCTAGCTGAATGCTAGAAGGGACGTTTACCCTGGAAATCAGAGAGGAGAAAGACGGGGAGAGGAGAGGAGGACGATATTAATAGCCAGGAGCTTCACACAATCAAATGTCTTTTTTTTTTCCTCTCTGCACCTCCTCATTGATGGGCAGCTCCAAATGTAATTACCTTGAACAAACCTTGAGGAAATAGATTGTTTAACATCAAAAGGACATAATGGGGAAGAAATAGAGCTAAAAGAAGGAGAATTTCAACAATAACCTCAGAGGCCAACTTTGTGGATATGTGTGCACGTCCACTCACGGATTGGTACTGTATAAGGACGAGGTGTTAGCATGGAAGATGTTTGTGAATGTCAGTTTTTTAACATGAGAGAGAATGTAGACTCAGACAATCAGAGTAAAAAGGATCAGACAGATGTGTGGCCATGTGTGGGTGGACCCAGCCCCAGGTTCCTATTGTTCTTCTTCAAGAGAACTCTTGTGTTCTTTAAATGTCTGTGAAGTTTCTTCTGAGTCCTCTCACATTGAGTAAACAGCATATTGGCAAGTAGTACATGTTGTACATGTACATAGTACATGCTGTACTACTAGCCAATATGCTACTGTTTAGTGTGTATAATTTATTACCTGAGGAAGTAATGAAAAAATGAGACTGTACAAACACCAAACGCAATTGAGTGAACATTGCGCCATAAAAAATGGTACCTAATTTGTTTGTTAAATTTGAAAAAATTAATATTGTTTCCCGCAGCCTCCAGGTCCTTCTCTGACAATTGCAGGAGAAATTCTACAGTTGCTCCCAAGTGATGGCTGCAACTTATTATTTTTATTATCAATTATGTGTGTAGAATGTAAAATGTCAGACAAAACAAAAAAAGTTTCCCAGAGCCCAATATGAAATGTTTAAATAGCTTGTTTTGGTCAACCAAACGGTCCAAAACCCAATCTACTCATTTTACTATCATAAACTAAGAAAACCACCAAATTTTCATATTTAAGAAGATTCCAGCTTCTTAAAATGAATTTGCTTAATTAATATAAACGTGTTTAATTGACAATGAAAATAGTTGCAGATCTTCTCTCAAGCACTTTATCGCTGGAATCAACTTCGCCCATTTGTATAATTGTCAAAGCTCCCCTTCATAAACATAGCTCTCGTTATCTAATCCACCCCAGGCCGGTCTCTAAATTACCATTCATCTGGTTTACTGGTTGAATAAATTAAACATCCGTAATGGTATCATAGTACTATTGTGTGTCCAATCATGTTCTCATTATTTAGTATGTTTTTTCAGTGTATTATACACAATTAAGTATAATTCCATTGTACGTTTACAATACCTACACCCACAGTGTTTAAGTATTTAAGGCAGAGTGTCTCTTTTGTCTATTTGTTGAAACTGAGATAATCGTGAAGATATTTTTCGGCCCACTATTGTTTGTGCCTGAATCCACATCCTTCGCTCCCATGACCCAGACACACTATCTACTTATTTCTAACTGTTTACTGTTTCTTAACCACACTGGATTATAGGCAGTGGTGGAAGAACTAATCCTGCCTTCAAAAGTACAAAAGCATTATCAGCTTTAAGTATCAAAAGTAAAAGTACTCATTTTGCAGAATGCCTACTTTGGAACTGGTATCTTATCATATATGTGGAATATTATTATTATTACTGATACAATAACAACATTTTAATGACAGAGAAGGCGGACATGGTGCTAATTTTAACTTCTCATACACTGTTGCTGTTGTAAAATCTATAAGAATATGTCATATTTTGTAAGATCAATATGTTTTTTATGTAAAATCTTATTTTTGATTGATCTGCTGATTATTTTCTTGATATTTCTTGAATTATCAAGACATTTCCCTCTAAAATGCAGCAGATTGGAAGTATAAACTAAAAAGTCCACGTACCTTAGAATTGTACCTAAATACTGTATTTAGTTACATACACCAGTGATTATATATATATTGACTTATGACTTTGCCGAAATTGACTTAGATATTGAAGATGTGTTACTTCAAGAGGTGTTACTGTTCACTTTATCTGCTGAGATCAGATTAGACTTTCACTTTAATGTTGGAGTTCTCTTAAATTTGTCTTTTTAATGAGCAGATCATTTAAAAGTCATATATTTAAAGAGTTTACTACTTTAAATACAATATTTGTTATGGAGAGAATTTCTGCCTAGAAGCTTACTTGTCCCAATAGCCAATAGAGTAATAATTACAGAATAAATACAGAATATTTGTAATGTTGGTAATTATTAAGTGTTGGCAAAGCTTCTGTTTATACTGTATTAGTATTTAGTGTCAAACAGGTGTGAAGGACGATAGTTCTGTGTTGCTCTAACATTCTTTGAGGCCTTTGGATTTGTTGTAGTATTAGATAAAACAACTGTGATGTTGGTGCTCTGATGACCTACTCACCCACTCATCCCTGTAGCATTACAGATTGGTGGATGGTGAATGGAGCTGCCTGACTACTTGTCCGTTAATATAAGTCCAACCCACTGCTCAGTGCCAGCAACTGCTTATTAACCTCATTCTACCTTCAAATGAAAGGCTACAAATAGAATTCAGGATTGATTTCAAAATCGTATTGATCTCCTGCAATGCTTCTTCCGGACCAGCACCTGCATTTATTTTTAAACTTTTTTTTACTATGGCATTTTCACTGTGACGGGTTCAACCACTGGGAGAAAAAATGAGATGGTGACAGGCAACAAATGACCCAGGTCAGCTTCAAACCCACGACACTCCCATTACATTGAATGCACCTTGTTGAACTGAGCTACCAGGACAAGAGCAATATAGTAATTTGAACAATTTTCCTTCTGGAGGGCTGGATGCAGAAGCCAAAAGAAAACTCTAACATCCATCTCCTGCATGTGACACAAATGTCAAAATTGCACCAGCTAGTCCTGCTCTCATTACTTTCCCTGTTTTTTCTCTTATTGGTGGTGCAGGTTTGCATTTGTGGAAGTGCTCTGACTGCACTGCTCCCTCTTGTGGAGAACCTGCAACCTGTTAGATTTTAATGTGTGAGTGTGAGTGACTCACAAGCTATTTTTATAGAAAGAAGAAAAAGGATACGTCATTGACAAGCGGGGCTACTGACTGTTTTGATGGTGCTCCTAAAATTTTAATTGGGTGGTGTCACTTGTGGAAAACAGTTTTTCTGGAGTTTTTTTTACTGTAAGACATCCTTGACTTTGAGATTGTGTTAAAGTTGCAGATGAGAAAGGCAGAAAATGTTAGGGAAAGTGCTTTTTTCTGTCAGGGCCCCTAAACACTGAAATAAACTACCAGATGCACTTTTCACACTGGCTGGCAAAACAGTGAAATCTTCCAGTAAAATGCCTTTTTTTTTTTCAAATATAAACTGTAATAAATATTTAAATAATGTTAAATACATTTCAATCTTGAGCATATCCCTTAGAAAACCACATAAATACGTAGTACAAAGTGCACCAGCCTGATGTGCATGTTCATCTGTGTCTACTTACGGCGTGCATTGAAATGAGTAGCACTGATGGAGGGAGGAAATAATGGTTGGAGATGAAGCATGTCCTCGAGCTATATTGTTAAACTGGAGATGAGAGGAATCTGGTGGAGCTGGAAATTCTTAGGAATAAGTAAATAATCTCCTTTATTACACACAGCTCAGCTACATGCTTGCTTCAGGTCTAAATACATTGGCGTGCACACACACACACACACACACACACACACATACATATATACTCTAGAGGGAACATAAGCAGCAGCAGCAGTGAAATTGAACCAGACATGCCCTGATGCAACCAGATCATTGCTCTCATGTGAGCTGAAATCTAGTTTGCTTTCTATCAATACTCAAGATAAGAACTCATAAGCATGTTTCCTAATTGTACCACTGCAATGATACAGCATTGGCTTCACAGAAAATGAAGCATGATTTCCAGAAATATTATTTCCAAGATATGTTTTCTTCTGAAAGGCAACCTCCCACAACACTGAATGTAGGCTTGTATACTCGGTTTCATTTGCTCAGGCCTTTTTTATGCATTGTTTGGCATTCAGGTTGGTTATTGCAGCAAGGCCCTCTTCCATCTACTCTTTCTTATCTTCCTTTATGCTATCCGTCTTCTTTTCCTTCACTTTAACGTGCAGAAGAAGCCATCAATCGCCTGGCAACTAGGGTCCTTCTTATCACCTGTTCCCTCTTACTCTGACACCTGGTTGGAGACTGATGGTGAGGTCGTCAATAGACCTATAGTTTCCATCCATTTTCCTTTAATGTAGTTTGCACTTTTTGGGGTTTTTTTTGAAAGAGGGGTTTGGACTGTTTTCTTTTCTATATCTGGCCTTTGTTTCTGTCTCCTCATTTTTGTCTTTAAGCCGTTTTATTAGTCTTAACGTCTTTATTACAGCCTCTCTGGCTCCTGGGACTTATTTTGACTCTTCTGTAATGTGCATATTTCTTTATTTTCCTCACTGAGTGTCATTCGATTCATCCATTTTCTCTCTTGCAGCAGATTTAGAGAAAATCACTTAAGAGGAAATGTAGTATCTATTTCAAGCTAATGGGGTATACTGTAGAACAGTAAATATAATTTCTCCTTCACTGAATTTATTGCAGTGTAGATCAAAATAGTCAGAATTGTAATGGAAGCCACATATTGTTTGCTGCTGTTATTCTCTGTTGGAGGGGGATACCAAAATGAACTAACTAAATTAAAGGTATAAATATTCAAAACAAAGTAAAGAGCTGAATTCAAGATTTATGAGAGCAGACAATTGTTGCCTTTGAAGTTTTTAGCTGGAAGCAATTGTGAAACTTTAAAAAGAGTATTGAACAACACATTTAATGATTACAAATCAGAAAACAATGAGATTCCATAAACAAGAGTAGGACCGAAGGTAATGAAAAAATGAGTTGATGCACAAAAGCATAGATTAGCTGTCAGAAAGATCAACATTAAGCTCCCATAGGAAATATAATGCAGTAACTAGTCTAATCTAAACATACACATAACATCCACCAGAATAAAAGTAATCCGACACACAACACAAAAGTTATTTCTGACAGTAATTCAACAGGCTTAACTACTTAAATCAGCAACACATTAGCTCCAGACAGCTAGTATAGTGGCTAGCTGGGTTAGCAGAAAGATGATCAAACAATTCAGACTGTTGTAATAAAAGCAGAACCTACATATAATGCTTCAACAAGGATGTCTGGCTAGTAGATAAAATATTCCTGTCAATATTTGCTTGAAACTGACAAAATGGTAGATGCAACAGTGTCAGTGAAACAGTTGTCAAATTGTGTCAGTGGTGGTTTCTATAGCAACAGAAGGTTCAACTGCAGAGTAGCCATTATGAACTAAAATCATTTTGAAATAACATTGTCTATAATTGAATAAAGAGCAATATACACTATTATGTTGTTATGAAAATGAATGATGAAATTATATTTCACTGCTGCAAAATGGAAAAGGTTGAAAAAGGTAAAGAAACTCCCTGGCTTAGCTCCATGATTGTGAGCAGGGGCCGGTGGTAGACGACTCAAATTAAACGTTACAAAGAACAAGGATATGGTCATGGATTTCTGAAGGAAATCATCCCACCCACCATCTCAGACCTTCATAAAAGGAACTGCCATTGACATTATTGAACAATATAAATATGTTGGAACAGTCACAGATAGTAACTTGAAATTTGATTTAAATTCTGATGCAGTCTGTAAAACGGGACAGCAACGTTAGCTGGGACGGTCCTACAGACACCCTCGATGGCTATTTTTAACCTGCAGGTTCACCGCAAGGCCATACCGGATTGTACCCCCACCCCCTTCGCCTTGAGTGTGAAACTCTATGCTGAGGCCATAGATTTACCGTAGTACCATGGTAGATATGCTATAGGAGTAAAAACTCCTTTGTTCCTTGTGCAGTATCCTTGCTTAATTTCCACATGTAATTTTACATTTTTAGCATCAAATTTGCACATTTAGCATTTACTTTTAGCATCTTGCATATCTTTTTTGCATCGCTGTTATATTATGGTTTCCTGTATATTGTATTTACAGTAATCATTTTTGTTTGTGCCCCTGACTGCAAATCAAGTTTCCCATCTGAGATAATAATATGACTGGACTGGACTGGACTGACCTGGCTACTTGACACCCGACACCAATACAACCTAATGCTGGTACAATTTGATACAACAGCTCTGCCACACATTTTTCCTTTATGAAGCATGAAAACCATCCGAGGGGTGTTAATTCCCTTATGTGTTCATTACTGAGGTCCTAGTTAATGGTGGTGTTGTACTGGACTGCATTATATTGACATATGTTTTTAATATTCTTGCCTCATCATGTTTGTAAATGGGATGGGCGAAACATTAGAAGAGGTGTCTTAATATAATGCAGTCCAGTACAACACCACTGCAAAGTACAACCTCAATAACAAACATGTAGTTGAATTTACATGAACTGACAGTGTCAATTAAAGCTGAACATTAATATCTTTAGTTATAATTTTTGAGTATTTCTCTGTCACTATGTTGCTTGTTTATTTATTTGCATTTCATGATCTGGAATTGTGTCTTACAGTCAGCAAATAACACCCTCTGTAAAATATTTAGTCAGCGTGTCAGTTTAATTTTGTTACACGTCTAGTTTATTACAGTGTGTGTATAATCTCCAGTGAAGGATTTGTTTTAGTGAGCAGTGCTCCTGCATGCACATACACAGGTGCGTAAACATTACACACCCTGCGGCATAATTGTTGACTCCAAATCCTCTGCAGGTGATGTAGAGGCACATACTGGAGGGCAGCGTCATTTCCATTTCAAAAAGCTCCATACTGGGACGCATGTGCACTTAAAAGCACACATGTTGGCTGTGGATGCGAGTGCTGCAGTGTGAATCGATATTGTAAATAAAGCATCTCTGGTGCGTATGTTTTAGACCCAACTGTGTACATTATCTATAAGCTTATCAATCAAACAGCAGGAGTGACAGAGAGAGTGGCTCACTAAAAACTTCTTAAAATATGCATGTTGTTTACAAGATGATTTATTTATGAATGGCTGTGTATTCCATTATGTGTGGGCTGTTTGTGTGTCACTGGTGTTGACAGAAGAATCACTCAGGGAGTAAGTACACAACATAAAATGGAAACTATGGGCTGCAGTCATACCTGACTGAAAGTCTGTGTTACTGTGTAGGTGTTAGTTCTTTTCCCAGGAAGGACCTGCTGTGTGATCTCATTTAGATTTCTCTCCTGCCTCCAGATTTTGATCCCAACCTTGGAATGATGGCTGGAATTACCCCCCTGAATCCTATGATGCCCGGTCTTGGTATGGTGCCCGCACCCCTCTCTCAGGATGTGCCACTTGTCAAGGAGATCATCCACTGCAAGAGCTGCACCCTGTTCCCCCCCAACCCCAGTAAGTCATAATATCATGCTAAATCCTGCACACACAACCTTCTCCTTTACCAGCATCGCCGTTCAAAACAATTACTACACAATGAAAGGACTGTGGAGACAAGTGTCAACACAAGGTTCAACTTGCTTTATAAGCTTTCAATCTCATTTCATAGCCGCTATTGTCATTACAGATTAAGCTGACAATTATATTCTCAATTAAGCAATTAATATGTTGGTCTATAGAATGTCAGAAAATGGTGAAAAATCCCCATCACAGTTTCCTAGAGCCCAGGGTGACGTCTTCCCCCAAAGATTTCCACTGTAATATAGAACACTAATTAAGCCAACTGTAACCATGGATATTTTTAGCTTGAAAAAAACATTCAGATGATGAATTGATATTTTACCTTTCACTTTCTCACTTTTGACCAACTAATCGTTTCAGCTCTAGCCATTTAAAGCTTTGCCCAAAAGATCTGCTTAATTTTCACTGCATGCAAGGAAAGAGATGAAGTGACAAATGAGTGTGGTTATGGCAGATGTCAGCATGTAGATTTGTTTGGATGTTTCATCTCTGTGAAGATTCTCTGTGACGCTTTTGTTACATATATCATACACCCAACCCTTAACCTAATCACCATAAACTTCATTTACATGCACACCACGAACCTTTCGGGGCAAGTCACTTTATGTAATCTGAGTAGAGGTGTGCTGCACAAGCTGTTGTTTATATTTATCTCACCTCCACCTTCCAATTACCCAGACTTAGAAAAGAGGTAGTGGGGGGTGCTTTTGATTGATCCCACCGTCGCTTTTCAGATTTCCTGCTGCACAAAAGTTTCTGCCTGGGGACTTCATTCAAACAAGTCTTACATGTCATCTTCAAGGTGAACTAAAACAAAAGCCCCCTCACCGCAGTAGCACTTGGGAGTTTACAATTCTTTCACTAAACAAAACCCACACTCTTTGCATTCTCCTAGGCAAATATTCTTTTTACCACACCAATAACGCTGTTTAAAAGTTCTGCCTGTATACCTGTGGTGTGCATTATGGCTCAGTATAAACTGTCACTGTCACAATGTGGTGCAGAGGGAAAAGCTGATTAAAAGTTTAACCTCACATAGTAACATCTTTCTAGCTAGTTCTCAATATGGGGAAATGAACTATGTACTCAGTGCATATATGCACCCTGCGGCTGTGTAAGGGATCAGCTTGTCAAGAAATTACCAAACAACTTTAAAGCCTGTCACAGTCACCTTACGACGCAAGTATCACGGCATGATACCATGTCTAAGAGGATCTGTGCCTCAAAATCTGAAGCTGTTTAGATCCTTACTGATGAATGGACACAACACTTCATTGTGGACCTTTCTCCTATTCCTACTTTCTTTACCCCATGCCTTTCTACTCTGTCCCAGTTACTCTTCACTCACCTTTTTGAACCTCATCTCTACTTAAGATCTTATTGCCTGTCACCTATTTCAGTGTAAAAAAAACAAGTTCATCTCTAAGCCAAGTATTTTGAATAGGCAGACATCTGAGGAAAACTGCCTGGCCTTAATTCTTCTTGTCACCAAGTCTGTTTATGATTTATATAGACAGCATCTCGTAGTAGATTTCTAGAGTGTCGTTTTTTAGTTACCTCTAGGATTGCATCTCTGCTTTGTGGCAGTAATGTAGTTCTGTTGACCTCATTGGACCATGGCCACCAGTGTGTGCTGTGGTGGTTTGCAGCCAAATGTGAAGCACTTGGGATTAAGGCTGCAACTAAAACGTATTTTCTTCTTCGCAAGTGAAGTGCAGATGCAGCCTGAGATGCAGACAGGTGATTTGGTGCAGAAAAGAGAGATGAGCTTGCAGGTCTACCCAAATTACAAAAACTGAGGTTGTAGGCAGCTGAAATTGGTTTCCCTTCCTGATATCTGTGATCCTCAAGGACAGGGTCAGGAGCTTGGACTTCCAGAAGGAGGTTGGAGTAGAGCTGTTGCTTCTTTGCACTGAAAGCAGCAGGGATCAAGCATCTCCTCAGGATGCCTCCTAGACGCTTCTAGTGGATGCGTTCAGTGAAGGAGACACTAGGGCTGACCCTAAAAATGTTGTATGGATTATATATCCCGCCTCAGGATCCCCCCCAAGGAGCTAGAGGACATTGCTGAAGAGAAGGGCATCTTGGGTTATGTCTGGGAAACTCTGCAGTCAACAGAACCTGGACTCGCAAAAGCAGTGGAATGGATAGATGGATAGAATACCTTATTGGGTATTTTCCGCCCATAGAAACAAAGCCTACTCAATCACTTCATGGAGTGGGCGCCTATCACCTGCCAAATTCTGCTGCATTAAACGTGAAATTTCTTGCAATAAAAAGCTAGAGAAGTTATTGGTTTCACCAGGTTCCTGAGCAGAAAAAGTCTACCAAGCCTTTCACATCCAAAAGATAAAATGTTCTTGTAAAGTAAGTGTTATTGTTGAAGATCATTCTAGTCTCACTAAAGCGTTGTCACCTCCCAGTAGGATAGAGCTGAGGGGGGAATGAGAGGAGAGCATTAATGATAAAGGGAAATCATTCTTTTATACCGCACACTTTCAGAAGTACTTTTGGATGCAAAATAGTGATGTTTGAGCACAAAACTACTAAGAGAAAATATTTAAACACCTTTGCCACGTGTTTTGCAACTGAAGACTATTTTCAGTATTGATTAATCAAAGGTTTACTTTCTGGATTAGTTGTTGGGTTAAGTGCTTGCTCATGGTGGGAATTGTTGGGTCTAAATTTTAATTTGAATAAAAACGGATGTTCTCGCCCTGCTCTATATAAAAAGTGTCATGAGATAACTTCTGTTATGATTTGGCACTATACCAATAAACTTGAATTGAATTCAATTGAATTGTTTGTTCTACACAATGTTTTTATTTGTCCGTCAACAGTCCACATCCCAAAGATAATCTGAATCTGGAACCAGTGAGTTTTTGCTTTAAGAAAGCATGTAATTGATTAAATATCACAATAGTTAGACTATACTACAGCATTGAGGCTACATAAAGCTTACTGCAAATGTGATGTAGAACCATTGTGTGTGTGTGTAGCTGTAATATTATTGAAAAATAATACTGTGAAATCAGTGGTACAACAGCCATTGGTTTTGGTTCAGTACTGCACTGAAGCAGAGATGTATGTAGGGATGCAGATAGTTCGGAGGGTTATACAGTATTCTAAAAACAAAGGAAAACAAGCATTGATGCATGCAGGCTTTTAGCATATATCACAGGCGAAGCGCTGGCATCTAGCAACAAGGTTGCATATGGTGTCCATCACAAGTAGTCATTACCCTCTAGCTGCACAGTCAACCTGACACAACATGCAGCATCTCTTCTCACTGACCTGTAACTGAGCAGCAACAAACCTGCAGCCCTCCCCCAGCTCTCATGCGCTCTCCCTCCTCTTCTGTCTCCTCAGTGTGCATAACCTTTACCATCACTGTAAATCCTCGTCAAGCTCTTGCCTTGTTGCATCCTTTCTCCCTTTTCTTCAGTCAACCCCAGCAAATTCGGCCTTAACACCTCTTTATGCCACCCTTTCCACTGCTGCTCTACCCACTTATCTATCTACTGTAGAGGTAAAGTGGTGTAGTATCTTTTTCCTTTCTAAATGGTTTGCAAAGACTACGCTCAACATTTGGACCTATGAACTCACTTTAGTAATCAATTTGGGCATCAAAGTCTGTGTTGTCTGTCTCTCTTAGTCTTTCAAACTCTTGAAGGCAGTCTGAGAGATATATTTTATAATCACCTTTAAGGAAAGATGAAACATATCCATTTGAGCTTTGAGGATAACAGCAGTGTGTCCCAGTGTTGTAAATGCACACACATACACACTCAGTTTAGCTTGAATGAAGAAAGATGCACATTGCACATGTGTTTAGGGCTGTTCTCAAAAAAAGAAATCGTTGGTCATCTGAATCTTTCAGTTAATTGATTAGTGTTAATTGAGATGAATTGATTTTTAGTACCTCAGCAGATAAAAGCAATCCTGCAGAAGGTTGTCTTGAGTATCTTGAGTATTACTGTGATGCCATGGTTTGTAGAAAACAAAACAAAAAATCAAAATTCAGCTTTCAACCAAGATCCCAATGAAAGACAAAGGCAGGGAAGTCCTAGTGTGTTAGAGCGTGCTGACAATGATGTCTATTACTCCGCGTGATAAATCTTCATGTGTACAGGGTCACGCCTTTTTGCTTGTTCATGTGTGACGTGAATGAACTAAACGTGTTTACTTGAGTGTGTGTAAATGTATTTTATCTTCTGAATAACAGTCCTTTGAGAGTGGAATCCTCCTCCCTGTGGCAGCCCCTCAGGCCATAAAAAGGTGTTTAGCCAGTCGAGGTGATGGATGGTGATGACCTGTGTTTGTGTAGCAGACCAGTGGGTGGCCACGCAGGCAGCAGGCCTATGGGACGAGGCTGGACTGAGAAACAGCTTCTGTATTTGCTTTACCGGAGCCTTAAAATGTCAGAATTATATATCTGCAAATTCAGAATGCCACTTTTCCAAATAATCAGTGTGCAGAAAAATAGAAAATCTTGTACATTTTAATTCAATCTAATGCACCAGATTCAATTCTGTGGTAATTTTTAAGGTAATTAGTGTTTCTATATTTTATTGTATTATATCCTTAGGTCTTCCTTATATTTAAATTCAATATATATATTAAAAACTTTGGACAAAATCATAATAACTTAATGCCGTTTAAAAAAAAAAAAAAGATCTTCATAATCTGTTAATATGTGCTCTCTCCATCCTTTGCTTTTTTTTCTTGCCTAGACTTTGCATACACCCTCTCCTCTCTCCACTCAGTTTCTCTGTCTGCCTTTCAAGATTATCGGCCTTGAAGTGTCCATCTCACAATTACTCAAAGGGATACACGCATCGAGTTGGACTTTGGAAGGAAAATTACTTTTTAAACTCTGTCAGCAGCACCCACATGTTATGATTTCCACAGCAAAAGATGCTCCCTCCATCCTCTCCCCGTCTTTCTCAGCCTGCTTTTCATTTGCAAGAAATAAATCGCTAGGACTGTCACATATTGTATGTTATCATGTTTTGTAATTCAATGAGAAAATCATAGTTAACCTGAATCTTGTGCTTAGTACATTTGCATAAAATAAAATCTAATTTCCTGAACAGTGGGATTCAGTAGCTCAGCAGGTAGCTGGTTAGCGGAATTATCTCATTCCTGCGAACAATTGTGAGCTCCTAACAAATTACTTGCTGAAGCCAAAATAACCCAAACTTTCTACTGCAAAACAAAACAATATTTATTTAATTTACAACATGACACATTAGGTTGCCGCTGCACTACACCTGTTCTCCTTTCTCTGTCCTCATTGCTCTCCCCATCGGCACCGTCACCACCATCAGCCACTCGTGGACCGAAAAGGTCAGTTAATTTGGAACTCTTTGTTGCATCTGCCAACAAAGCTTTTTCTTGCTATCGCAAGCTTTTTCTGCGCCACCTTTTACTTTTTCTGTCCATCTCAACTCAAAACTAGTTTAATCCAAACCAACTCTGGAGGTCAAGGTATGAAACTTCAGTCAATATTTTTTCTTTACCAGTCACATTTAAAGGAAAAAGGAGGCAGAGAGAGGGATAAGCAGTAGTAGTCTGTTTGTGTGTGTGTGTGTGTGTGTGTGTGTGAGAGAGAGAGAGAGACAGTTAAAAGAAAGGGATAGTGCTGGCTTGGACTCCGGGACTGAAAGTTTTTTTGCAACTCTTCAGAGTACTGCATGAGAGTACAAGGAGCCCTGACAGCAGGGGGATTATAAGCTGATAAATCTTTTTAGCCAGTAGAAAACTGACTTTGGATTGTTGTGTTTTTGCTGCTTGACATACCATGAATATTTTTATTTTTGTAAAAAAAAAATAGTTTTTTGCCCTAACAACAGCTGGCTCCACTAAATGTGAAGCAATAATAGAGGCTCAATGCTGACATCCTCCTAAATTGCTGTGTCAGGTAGAAGGAGACCAGCCACCCTGCTGAGAGATCAGCTATTTGTATCATGATTCATTCTTTCAAAACTCAAAAACCCTTTAAAGTTGAGGGTTGGAGTGAAGATGGAGCAGTACTTTTAAAGGTTTTTTTTACTTTTGGAAAACTAGGGTTCTGAACTGGTATCCTTTACCTTTAGAGTGTAACTGAGAGATGGCAGAGGGTAGCAAGAGTTTTCATATATTATTTTTTGACTAATGGAAGTTAAAAAAAGGGAACCAGAATGCAAGATATGTTGAACAACTGTTTTCTATACAGAACAGACTTCTATGTTGAGTAACAGTAGTCGTGCTGCAGAAGTTTGCCACCTTATCGAGAGTTCAGTTTGACAGTCTTGAAATCTGTTTGATCACACCTAAATAAGAGCCCAAAATATCTGAATTACTCCACTTGGCGCTGATCAGCCAGGCCCTCATTATGCGCCTTTAGATATCAACCAGGTTCAACCCTAGTTCATTTCAGAGTATCAATATCTACAAGGGTGGGAGCATCAGTAACTCTGATTTCAGGGCCTTTCTAGCAGACATCTGGAAATATAGCATTCTCAGCGTTCCACTGATTAGCTGGTTCACTCCTCATAGACCCGGCTAATCACATTCATCATGGATGAGAAGCCTGATCTATTGGAGATTAGATCAGTCAACACTCATCTGTGTTGAATAAGTGATTTCTGTGATGCAGGGGACCTTCCACATGAGAGGATTTGCAATCACTTTGTGGCCAAAAAGGATTTCATTTTCATGCATGAAATGGTTTGATATTAACATTTATCTAACAAAAAACGATCTGAGCATATTGCTCCAAGTTATCATTATTCATGCTTTATCATTTTTTTAGGTCATAAGTGCTATGTTTTAAATATGACTTTTTGAATTCTGCAGCACCAAACTCCACAATGTGGTTTTACAAACAATTTTTATTTCTTCCTCTTTAAATGTTAATGTGACCTGGCCCCTTATTCTTCTCAGCTTGAATGTGAAGTTTGACCTCAGGTCCTTTTTGGGGTTGATTTGTCATCAATGCCTCCTGGATATTATGTATTTGCTTTTGTTTTCTTCAGTCATTATGAGAGGCGTTGATGCTTCATCATGGCAGTTTCCTTTTCCCTCTTTCCTTCCTTTTTTATCATACCTAATAAGGCGTAGGCAGTCATACAAAGAGAAACCATCACATCTATCATATTCTCGTTAAAAATGCATGTGTAATATAAAAAACAAAAAACACTAGACAGTAAGTCAGACCTTCTCCTCAGGTCTGCCAAAACAATTTTCAGTGATTTAATCAAAACAGCATGTTCTTGCAATTGGACATTGTGTTTAGATCTCAAGGAACATAATTTATACTCAACATCAACGTGGTTCAGTGTTCTGGGACAGCGGAATCATGTTGTTTGTACAACCTCTACAGGAACGCAAGTGCACAGTTTCATCATTCTGGCATATTTTACAGCCTTAATATTTCAACCTAGTGATCGTTGACGTTCTCTCTGTTGTTCCGCTACTTTTGAACAGACCTTCCCCCTCCGGCCACGAGAGACCGTCCTCCGGGGTGTAAGACGGTGTTTGTCGGTGGGCTGCCCGAGAACGCCACAGAGCAGCTCATCATGGAGGTCTTTGGACAATGTGGTGACATCACCGCCATACGCAAAAGCAAGAAAAACTTCTGCCATATCAGATTTGCTGAAGAGTTTACTGTGGACAAAGCTCTCTTCCTGTCCGGTAAGCTGTGAGAAGTGTAAGACCTTCATCTTAGTCATTGTCTAAGAGCATTTTGGTATAGTATTTATGTGTATTTGTGCATATTCCTACCTTAAAAACCCATTTAACCTAGCAGCCAATTCAGCAGCATTCCCAGCATTATTAAGTTTGTGTGTGTGTGTGTGTGTTGTGTGTGTGTGTGTTGTGTGGTGTGTGTGTGTGTGTGTTGTGTGTTGGTGTGTGAGAGAGAGAGAGAGATTAGTTTAAATGAGAGATTCTGTGATTTCTTCTGCCTCTATTCTCACAGTGAGACGTGGGAGCTGAGGCCCATATATTAGCCAGATGACAGAGCTGTGTAGTTTTCCATAAATAATACCCCCTCACACACATATACACACCCTGTGCAAACACAGTACCCAGGAAGGACACACACACACTCGAGCAGCCCCGGCACACTGAGATCTCCTCATATGAAATATTGAAGTAGTGGTAGATTGGGAGCCTGAAGCTGTGAGAGCAGACTGAAGTAGAAACCCCCAAGCTTGCGCTCATTTCTTTCCTGGTTTGCACTGGCACCACTACTGCCCTTCTCCTGTGATGAGAGTGTGTTTGGCCTCACAGTGAATCACACCGGGCATCATTACTGTGTCCGGCTAGAGCACACACTCACACATGTGTACCAAAACACTTACTGTGATCATTTCAACCAATTAAATCACAAAATGGGCATGATTTCTCTTCATCCCCGCAACCACCCATTAGTGGAAATTGAGTAAGGAGGAGAGTGTGAGGATAAGAGGGAAGTAGTGAGGTAATGAGGGATATTGTGGTCTTTCAGTGCCACTAGAGAAGTAATTGGTCTCCCTAAGTCTCTCTCATGTATTGACAAAAGGATACAGGCTTTCTGTACTCCATAAAACCCTACAGCTCCAGTATATCTTCTGAAATGAAGGAATCCAATGAGCAAAATAGGTGATGACAAGTTTAAAGAGAGAGGTAGTATACAGGTAGACCCATTGAGGAGCTTGCTCAGTGGTTTGTCTCTGTTACTCGTGAAGTGGTCTAAATTCGTTTTGTGGAAGGTGATGGGAAGTGACTCACAAATGGACCAGAAAGAAACCCTGCAACGTATAGAGTAAACTCATGTGTGTACCAGTTCAGTCTCCAGCTCCCTTTTTCCTGTGTTGCTATTCAGAGTCAAATTCACGCCTCCAGGCATGTTGTCTTATTCACAATAATGCGCAGTGTCCCTAACTTCATTTTTGTGAGCAGGCTAGAAGATGTAAGATTGTAGTGAGCATGATTTAGCATACATTATTTTCAAAATGAATGGGAAATGAGTATTGTTTAATAAAAGAGAGACTGCCAGATGTGAGTATAAAGTGTGACATTGACAGCTGTCAGAAATTAAAGGCGTTCAGGCTTCATCAGTCTGAATCCAACTAGGGACCTTTGTCACATGTCATCCTCTTCTCTCTCTCTCATAGTTTCTTGTTGCTCTCTACTGTCAAATATCTAATAACAAGACTAAGAGGCTACAGCCTCTGAAACTATACTTGGGCAAAGCTGTGCTTCGAGCCTAATCAACGTCAGTGTGCTAAGTAACATGCTTACAATGAAAATGCTAAGAAACAGGTGCTAAGCAAGTATAACATTCACCATGTTCACCATTTTAATTTAGAACATTAGCATGCTAGCATTTAGCACTAAACACAAAGTGTAACTTGGTTTTGCAGATATTTAGTTATTAACATTTAGACAAACTAAACTTTTAACCTGATGATGGCGCTACATGAAAAATCAGGGGATTACCAACATCAGTAGGATTCATGTTCTGGGGACCATGAATGTCTATACAAAATCTAATGGCAGTGGACCGACAGACTGACACCAAATAGCAAATTGTGGTAAAGAAAAGTTTTCTTTAAAAGTTAGGGGTATTTCACACCTGAAAAAGGCACAGCATGCTGTGAAAATTACATCAAGCTGTCTAAGCAGATAGATTACTTCATTTTAATTGGTGAGTTCACTGCTGGCCCACCTGCTTCTCTATTCATATTTATTTTTTCTCTCTTCCACTTCCTCCCGTCTCCTCTTCCTTTTTAACCTCTCTCATAGGTTACCGTGTACGCTTGGGCTCCAGCACAGACAAAAAAGACACCGGCCGTCTCCACGTGGACTTCGCCCAGGCCAGAGACGACCTCTATGAGTGGGAGTGTCGTCAGCGCATGTTGGCCAGAGAGGAGAGGCACCGGCGCAAGATGGAGGAGGATCGCCTCCGGCCGCCATCCCCTCCTCCAATCGTCCATTACTCCGAGCACGAGTGCAGCCAGCTGGGAGACAAGATCAAAGGTTGGTAGACTTTGAAAACATATACAATAAAATATGTGCATGATATGATAGCACAAAGAAGTAAAACCTTCACACATGTGGAAGAACCAACCTAAGGACATTTGCAGCACAAATTATAATCGTCACATCATTAATGAACAAACAAGCAAAAATATTCGACTTGTGGCACTGGTCTCCATACAAACCAACAAGGTAGGGAATAAGGTAATTCTGGGTGCTTGCATTGGGACAGCCAAGGCATTACAGGAATGGTCCTAAACTGCAGCTGGTAAAACTGACAAAGCAGTTTCTCTGATGTTCTAACAAATTCAGGGAATTTGTTTTCAAGAGACGTTACACAAAGGCTGTTCAACACGGTATATCAGTTTACTCTCCTCTCAGCACATGCTCCTCTTTCTTATCTTGTCCTTTCTCCTCTTTTCTCCTCTCTGCACTCTCTGTTCCTCTCTGCTCTTCCTCTCCATGGTCTCTCTCTCACGCATTACCCCCTCCCCCCATCGTCTTCTCGGCTTTCCTTCGAGTTTCTGGCTGAATAAACTTGTTCCACTAATGAGCAATGACACTTCCAGGTCTGAGTCACTGTTGCACGATAACAAAATGGCTGTGACTTTCTGCCTCTCTACCATCTGCGTGCGTCTTTTTCAGCACTGCCTTCCCTGGCCCCGGTGTAAAGAACTCTGTGCTCTTGTGGCAAAGGATTTGTTTCTGATCATTTTGGTCTGCTGTTGTGAAAACATATCCTGGCTATTTGCTGCAGATTTAGGTTAACTCTTTACTGATTCTTCCACCCAGAGGGAAAAAGGGGGTTTAGCACTTTTGAGTGCCAGTTATATTCCTGTACTCCAAACCCAATTTGTCCTTTTAATGGCAAGGAGCTCAACTTTTTACCCACAGCGCCAAATGGATTTCATCCCCTCCTTTTACTTCTTTCTTCAGGTCCCGCAGGTGTCATAGTGGTCTGTGAAGTTGTTTTGTTTTTGAACAGTTGGACAGTCTATCATATGTACAGTCCTCTTTTTTACCTTTAATCCAATAGTATTTTTGTTCTCTTGTCCTTGTGCTCTTCAGTTTACTGTGTTGGTATTTTTAATCTTTTTACCTTGCTCACATAAACCCTGACGTATTTACTTTTTACTCAACAAAATGAAAAACACTTTGTACTATATTCATTTAAAGTTAACTACATTTTCCCTTATAGTACTGTAAATATCTGTTATCTACCACAAAGCAGGACTGTTTGCTTTTATAAGTTTTTCTCATCTTTTTCGGCTTTCAAGGTGTTGCTTTCACCACCATTGGTGTCCTGGGACTGTACAGGAATTGCTTTCCTGTATAGAACCTGACTCTTTCCTTTCTCTTTGTCCACACCTCTTGTCCAGACGACGGCAAGTTTCCTGAAGCAGTGCGAGTTCTCCTGACCTGGTTGGAACGAGGTGAAGTCAACCGCAGGAATGCCAACAACTTCTACTCCATGATCCAGTCCTCCAATGGCCACATCCGCCGGCTGACGGGTGAGAAGAGTCAGCACGAGAAGGAGATGGAAGAGGCCAAAGACAAGTTCAAGACCGCTCTGTCCGGCATAGTGGTTCAATGTGAGTTTTGTGTTCTCAATCTCACACACACGACAGCTGAAAACAGTTTATACTGTATATACTACAGTAGTGTACAAAAAGTGTACATCAGCGTATCATCATTTTTGTATAAATAAAAGCTCAGGATCACTCACACTGAGCGAGAGAGAGTAACTAAATTAAAGTTTACTGCTAGATTACATTTCATACACCTTGTGGTTCAGTATAAGTACAGGAGTAGGAGGAGAATGAGTCCAATCCAATTTTGGCCACTTTCTCCTTTAGTGTAAGTTTTCCTATCATAGGACTAGACACACAACATAAACATCCTGTAGATTGGAGTGTACTATACAGTTTCACAACTGAGGACAAAATCCCAGTCAAGACTTTTTGTGCCTGAAGTACCTAATGCTGCACGTAAGTATAATATTGTTCACACCCCTTTGTTAACTCCCACAGGATGCACAGGGCATGTGTGCACAGTATTATAAATCACTAAGGAGTACACATTGTGGATATAAAGGTTATTAAGTTTAATAGCATCATAGAAGCTAGTTGGTTTTGGGAAGGATTGGTTTAAAGGTAAGTTAAATTTCTTTCCTCAGTGTTGTTATGTCTCTTTAAACCACCAGGCGTTCAGTTTCCTGCTCGTTTTTTATTCTGAAATATCATAAACATTAAAGGAAAAATAAAACTGGCACCAGTGACTGCAGTGGAATATTATTCATGTTGCCTTCAGATGAAAGTAGTAAGTAGCCCAACACATTCATTGCATGAATACAGTGGAGGCCAAACATATACAGTAAATGCATGCTTATCTCATTTCAGTTGATGAAGGCCAAAGGCAAAGTGTACTGCCCCTACACACCTTTGACAGTTTGGGCTGTGCAGCAGCTGGTTTACCACACCGCCTGCGGCACTATGTCTCCTCTTATCCCACCACATGCATGTTAAATAGAATGTAAACATCCTTCAACACAAAGTGAAGTTCACAGCTTTTGTTTTGTTTATTGTGTATTAGATAAATAATATGCGTGTGTGTACGTGGTGTACGTGGGTAAGATTGTGTTTATTAACCACAAAGAGAGAAGCAGAGCTGCTGCCCTTGTATTGGCCATCCTCCATCACTTCAGCCCATACGAACACATTCCTCTTCATGACTTTGCCTTCCTCTTGGTGCATTGCTGCTCATATTAATGATAAGAGAGACTGGCCTCCTGTGAGGAGGTATTAAAGTTTCACTTGGGAACAACTCTCTGTCCATACCAAATAAATTCAGCTTGTCGATGCGTTTAGTTGCCATCCACATAGGATGATGGAATATGTCACCTTAAAGGTCAGTTCGCCCAAGTCACAAAAAAAAACATATTGTCACTTAATCCCTAGTGGTATCTAGCCATGCAGATAGCTTTCATTTCATGTGCCCAGGTTTTGAGTTATTGGCTTCTCAATCTTCTGCTGCGGCACTAATACAATAAGGGTGCAGAGCATTTCATTTTTCATTTCAAAGACTGAAAAGCATCTTGCCTTTCAAGAAACAATGTTCCTTTTTCTAAAGATAATCCACAGACCTCACTGTGAAGAGTTTCTATTTAAATTACGTTCTACCATATACATACTGTGTGTATGTCTATATAACATATATATAGAGAGCGACGTATAGATAAATATAGACTCATATTAAATATAAGCTCACAAGCATGAAAGTCTGTCTGTACCCTTTCCTCTCTTCTCTGACTTCACCATCGATCTGCTCCATCAAATTACAGGGTGCTGGGAAGACGCTATTGATCCCTGTACTGTTCTCTCTCTCACCACTCTGCAAACACACACACACACACACACACATACACACACTTAGCTGGTGGTCATATTGACTTCCCCCTTGTGTACATTAGGACCTCTGGAATACACAGACCACCCATACACTCCTCCATGACCACCCACATGACTGCAGATAGAAAGGTGTAAGGGGAATGACTATATCAATACACACTGCACCCAAGATAGAATTTTACACACACTATACAGACTTTCATCATACACATTGCATGTGGGAAAAGTGGAAACCTAGGAGTTAAAGGTCTGGTCCCAAAAAATAAGACTAATTGGAGCTTGCTCAGCTCAGCTCCAGTGTTAAGTTTCATTTTGCAGCTACAACTGTACTCAAGGGTTAAATACAGAGGCTTGAAGCGTACAGCTGTTCCCTTTAAAAGAAAAGAGAAATCTGCATAGAAGGAAAGTAAATCAGGAACACTGTGCGACTTTAACAAGGTGTCCTTGGGCAAGATTCCTAACAACCCACTGCTGTAGTGGATCTGCACAGTAGTCAACAGTGGCACACTTTAAGTAGGTTATTTTTGGCAGCTGCCAGTTGCTTAGCAAAATTTCTCTTGTTAAACAAATATTAAACAAGACAAAGAGTCTACAGCCATGCTAGTAGCTTTGTGAGCCTGCACAGTGAATCTATATCAACATGCTGATGTTTAGCATGTATAATGTTTGCCAGGTTCACTCTCTTAGCTTTGCATGTTAACATGCTAATATTTGCCACACAAAGTAAAGCGGAGGCTGATGGGAATATTATTAGTTTTGCAGATACGTGTTCATACAACAATCGGTTGAATTATCCAAATCAGCCAACGGTTATCAAGACATTTCACTCAAAACCACAACTGTCAACCTCATGATGGCGCTAGAGGAAATAAAAGTGTCAGTAGGATTCATCCTCAGAGGACCATTTTTGTCTGTACAGAGTTTAATGAAAGTCGATCCAGTAGGTGTTGAGATATTTC
>NW_023339785.1:9479213-9485159 GCF_004916995.1 Morone saxatilis
ATTTCAGTCATGCCACTGGCTAATAAAAATCAAATTCAGTATTAACAGAGCTATAGAGTTAAAGGGCTTTAGTCTGTATGAACCAGCATATCATGTATAATTTAAGTATGTTGGGAAACATTTAAGTTTGGCTTGTGGGAATTATCTGACCAACCATCCACGAGATGATGCACTGGCATCAGCCGGTAAGTAGATCACACGCTTGCGCACATGCGCGCATGCACGCACACACACACACACACACACGCCCCAAACACACCACGCACACACACACAGTTCTTTACATCCTAGTTGACTCCACTTTCTCACTGCTCTGCGTCCTTCCACCTGCCCTCTTGTCTTTCTTTCTCCTCTCTGTCTCTGGACTGGTCTCTGGTCCTTCCCTGCATTCCGCCACAGTTGAACGATTGTGTCTGTATTCCAAGCTGCTTCCAAACAAAAGGCATGGGACCATTTCTCCAAAGCTCAGCGCAAGAACCTGGACATGTGGCGCAAACAAGCAGAGGTTAGTACACCTTGATTTCATTCTGTTGTTCACATGATTCATGGCAAATTAGACTTTATCCCATTTTGTTCAATGCCTGTCTCCCTTTTTACGCATTGTAAATTTCTTTATTTTTCTACTGATAGTTAGAGTACACACAGTAGGGCCACATAACGATACTCAAATTTAAACAAGTGAAGAAAAAATAGGTGAAATCAGTCAAAGGAGCAGACTCCTTATTACAGTAAGTACTTTGAATGAAGCCAGGCTACAGAACAGAATCCTGTTCACCCCAGCCAGTGTGACACACCCAGGTCCCAACCTCTGCCCCTACTTCCTCCCCTCCCCTCCCTCCACTACTGACTTCCCCCCGCGAATTGGATACAAGTTGCTGGGTGAGTTTTCCATCTCTAAGGGTGTCCAGAACACAGGTAAATCTGTACAAGCCTTTTCCCCCCTGTACCAACAAATCTGAAGATTTTCTTTTCAGGGGATAATTAAGGAGGAATGTCTTGAAGCATAAAAGCATATTAATTTTCAAATCTAATGCCTTTTTTTGTCATCCACTCTCTGCTCACCATTTTTTTTCCTCCCTGCCAAATGGAGCATTAATTAGCATGATGATGGGTTGTATGTAATGGAGGGTCTGGAGTGTGGTGCAGTCCTGGGTCTAATGGACCATATATGATCATATCCAATTGGTAAGTTTCTTTGAACCTCAGTATAAAAAACAGCTGGTGTAATTTAGAGTCTAACTGTAGGCAAGCACACAATAATAGCAGTATCACACACAGCAGGAGCAGAAATCAACTTGTACAAAAACTACTCTTTGAAGGTAGGTGTTACAAAGTAAAATTGTCACTCTAATGTTCAGATTTGCTGCAGAGTAACGAAAAAACGTGAAACCTAAAACTTTTACCCATCTGTAACTGCAACTGCTTGTTAAAATGAATCCTGCTTATAATGGCTTGTGTGTAGGTCTCTTGACACACACCTGATGACTAAGTAGGAAGCTGGATGATGCATGTTCCTATGCAAATACTTGAGTACATGCCTGGTTGTGTGACGTGATAAAGGCCACTTGTGTATTGTTGTCTTCCCTCTGCTCAGACCTTGAGGGTCTCTTAGGGTTCTGCTCATTGGGCAGTCCCTCTCCTCTATGTATACACTGTTGCAGGAAGTATTTAAAGCTATTACGAGGATACCAGAGTGTTTTCAAAAGGCCTCAGGGATCTGTCTATTCTTTCAGACTTCCTTTATAGAGATGCTGTTTACACACTGCGTACACCAGGGACTACAACGTGACCATAGATGTGAAGTGAAAGAGTCTACTGTCCATGGCAGAATATGTTCAGACAACATTGCTATGAATAAATCCTTCAAGACATCCTGGTTCACACACTCTTTGTAGTTTTTCCTCTTCCAGCTACTTTACGCTATATTATACCTGTGAGACTCTATTCTCATTCATGTGTGTGTGTCGGAGTGAGAGGCGAACAGACAGATTTGCAGCTGTCTGTTAAAGTAGGTTTATACACACTAGGGAATTATGCACTCAAATAAAAAGGAATTAAAACATAGATAGTAAAAGAAGCTACCATAATCAGTATTTTTATGTTAACAATGGATCAAATGACTACTTGTATATGAAAGGGGTCGTTCATAGTGATTAACCTACAGATAATTATCACCTGACTCTACTGCTCAGTGGAGCGTTCAGCGGCCCTCAGCTCATTGTAGTCCCTTTTTAAGGACCACAACTTTTGATTCTGTCTCACCACACTCTCTTGCTCAGCATCGTGTCCACCAGCACTATAGCGCAATCAGCTGACTGTACGCTACCTACTCACTACCACAAACAACAGACAGACTGACAAAGTTAGCGATTAGCTTTTGAACAGAGTGGAGCATTTAGCAGCAAAAGAGCCATATATTTCCCTCAGGAGTCAAAAGGAAATACAGAGAAAAAAATATAGTGAATACTGGATTGAAACACTTCTTACACATACAACTTCTTAAGGTAACAATATTTCAGTGTTTATTCATTTTGTTGTTATTTATTCAAATAACCTGAAGCGTGCTTTGTTGTATGTTTTATGTATTGTTGTCCTTGTTTTTTAAGTGGTTTATGTGTGTTTATGAAGTGTGCTATGCTACATTTACAGTAATGCAGT
Organism: Morone saxatilis; assembly: GCF_004916995.1. Classification (NCBI taxonomy): domain Eukaryota; kingdom Metazoa; phylum Chordata; class Actinopteri; family Moronidae; genus Morone; species Morone saxatilis. The sequence continues at coordinate 9,481,872 of NW_023339785.1, forward strand.
TGAAAATTAGTCAGGATGGCTGAAGTGGCACATTTACAGAATTGTCTATTCATGTGCGCTGTCCATGTAGCTTTAATCAAGTTGTTATGTCTAACCTGTTGGCAAACAGTTGCCTACTTACACATCCAACATTCATTCGCCTTCTAGCATTGGTTTGATTACCATCAACTACTGAGTGGATATTTGGGGCTCTTTGCTTGCTACATGTTCAGATTTTTTCACCAGTGACTTGTTTACTTCAGCTCTCTGTCATTTTATTTAGAGCGCACTCAAATTGCCTGAGCTGGAAACGGCTGCCTTTGGGTTATATATGTGGGTGTAATAAGAGCTGTGAGATGCAACCATACATTCTTTGTAAAGGTCAGAGAACCAAAATAATAGGCTAAAAAGTGTCAAAAAGCTGCATAGAGCTGCAGAGGCGGGAACTAATTCTCTGTAACTCCCAGGACAACTGGTCATTGTTTTTCATTACATGGAGTGATTTGATTCAAAATCAAAAATGTGGCTTAATGCAGGTTTATTTCTACATTGATCATACAGACCTGCCTTAGAGGCTGCTCTGTGTAAGACTGGCAGCCTCTGGCCAACGTAAAGAGCATAGGTAAGTAAGTGCAGTTGCTTAGGGGTAGTTTATCATCAAATAGGCAGCCAGTTTCACTCTCAGTCATTGTATATTCAGTATGATTCTCTGGCCTAGAGGTGAAATATAGAGGAACAAGCGGTGGTGTTGAGTAGCTGCGGCTCCCAGGCAGAATCAGACAACAGCTGCCTCCCTCTATCAGTGTTTTTATGTAGTGTGTTTCCGCTTGTGCGTATGCCGTGGATGTGTGTGTGTGCACAGTGTGCTCCTTACACACCAGATGGTTGTGTGTCTGCATGTGCTTGTGTGTGTAGAGTACCTGTTTGACCTCTGCCATGGGCTCAGGCTGATAACGTCAGCTGACAGATGGTTGTAAGTTTATTTACTCTTGGGCAGCTTTTTGCTCCCTTTAGCTTTTAGGAGTATTTTTCAGTCTGTTGTGGTGAATTTGTCATCGATAGTTCACTCATATCTCTGTCCACTGGTGTTATTTGTATACAGTATATGTACATGTGTTCAATACGTACCTAAAACACTTTTTATCTGTTCAACTTGTGTTCTTTTACATGTTAAATGTGTGAATTTTTACATTTGTTAATCACCAGAAATCCCTGTGTGTATAGTTGTGTGCAAAAAAATATATCATGGGGAGTAGTGTGTGCTGTGATAGGTTACTAAAGGTGAGTAAATGGGTATTTTTTTATGGAGAACTGCTATAATACTGCACAAATCTCAAAATTTGATCATTTAAACAAAGTGGTGTATGGAAGTAGTTGTGGTCTGGAGTCAACTGGATTTTGTTGTATAGCCTTTGTTGACCTGCGATAAAAGTTCAACACTACAGGTTATAGTATAATCAGTGTAATGATAAAAATGCTATCAACGCAGATAATGGTTGGCTAATTCCTAACTGGCTCACCTTGTATATTAGGTGATGTATACATTACATGTAATGTCATTTTTTTCAGCCAGGACGAGGCAATAATTCAGTATTATTGATAATCTCTTTTTAAAAGAGTACAGATATTTTATCTAAATAATGGTAAGTTAAATTGTAGGGATCAGAGAACATATCAAGTGGTTCATATACAAAAAAATAAATGTATCTCCCTTTTTTGCATTACAAGAGGCCACCCATGTTTACATGGATTTCTTATACCGACCTCAACACTGTAGTCACGTTGTTTCGACCTTTTTCTCTGACCTTCAACTCTCGGAGTGTAAAAGGCCTCTTAGTCCTTGATCTCTTTTCTCCTGCTCTGCTAGCATTTGACATATACAAGCACAGATTCTCATAGACAGTATGTCCATTGGTTGGTCTAAGCATGGACTGCCCAATGTATGTTATGTACCATGAGAATTTTTGCTTTTCTCTTGACACACACCTGGGAGCTTTGCTCTAATTCACAGCCAGTCCAATTCAGTGGGTTGACCTTAATCTTTAAACCATTTTAAAACCTGCTTCTGGTTACTGGTCTCCAGATGGATGTGGTCATTAGTGAATCTGTCTGCCAGGCTGAAATTAAACAGAGAAGACTGGTATTTTTGCAGTTACTACTGTGGGTTTTTCAGATATGCACTCAAATATAAGAATAAAACATGGGGTGTAAAACCAAACTTAAGACACATTTCATGCGTTGTCGTCCTAAATCAGTATTTTTCAGCCGTGGTTTTCAGTTTCACACACTTACTTGTACTTTAGCTGCATGAATGTGCTATTTTCTTCCAGTAACAAGTACAAAACTGTGGGATCTGGTGATATTTGTGCTACCACCTGCCCTATCGCTGTGCCAGAGGAGGCATTTAGCACCAGCATTGGGACCACCCTTTTCATCTGTATTCATCTACACTTGTTTTGTTCTGTACTGATCTATCATAAGCATTCTTTACACCTAATGCCTAGCATTAACAATTAAATCAAAGAGGTGCCTCACTGATGATCCTAGAGCCTACTAGCACCTGCTAAAACGTGCATCACCCATGAGTGTTTGCCGTTCTGACCCGCTCCTCTTTTGGTTGTGTTTTCTAGGAGATTAGAAACATGCACAACGAGCAGCTGATGGGCATCAGGCGAGAGGAGGAGATGGAGATGTCTGATGATGACATGGAGGATGCCCCAGACAGCAAGGACTCTGAGGACTCAGGTATGCATAAGCATGCACGTATACTCAGTTCAGCACTTCTGTCAACATGACAGGCCATACACTGATCAAGGTCTCCAGAGGATGAACACAGAGTGCGTTGAGAAACGGAGGGAGACAGCTGTGTGTTGACTGAAATGACAGTAATCATCCCCCAAGCATCTGACAACTAGTTGACAACTGCACATGAATAAAAAGCACATTCAAAGTCCATCAAGATGCTGACACCACACATGCTTTGCTGAGTTGATGCCAAACACGTCTACTGAATGACATCCAGCCCGGTCCATGCCTGTGAATCTACACAGCTCCATACGAGCGTGTACCTGTGTGTGTGAATCTGTCCACACCTGCCAGTTGCCATCTGATTACAGACCAGGGTACCACTGAAGTACCATAATCTCCTGTTTTTACCTCATAGGAGTCTCTTTGTGTTTGCTGAAGCAACAAAAACTAACGGTGCTGCTAATCTCTCAACTATAATAGTCCATAAGTGTAGAGTAGTCACCAGGGCAACGTGCCTGTAACCATAACCACATGTAAGGTCATCTCTCTCTCTCTCTCTCT
>NW_023339785.1:9485213-9488196 GCF_004916995.1 Morone saxatilis
CTCTCTCTCTCTCTCTCATGTTTTGTGCCTCTCTGCGTGTTGTAATGTTCATTTCACGTATTCTTTCTTCTCGCCTGCCTTTTTAATCGTTCTGATCTCTGCCATTTGCTAATATGACAGCTTCTCTAATCAGCATGCAAATGTATGTAAATGCAGTCGTCAGCTCAGCCCCATGTCTTTTGCAACCTTGCTGTTTAGCTATCTGTAATTAGCAATGCTGTCAAAGACCTGTCATTTCGCTCATTGCTCCAGGATTGGTTGAGGTGACAGGTGTTTATTTGACACTTCTTAGTATTTGTGTTAACAGGTCGACTGTTACACCCCTTTTACTCGCTAACCTTTTAGCATAGGGGCATATTTACACGTCAGCCTGCCCTGCTGTAAACACCTGTGTTGTGACTGCAGCCTCTTAAAAAGTGAATCGATGCTCTGCGACTGAGTCATGTACAGAATAGGAAGCAAAAAAAATAAAAAAGGCCTGTGTGCATGACTCTATTGCCTGTAGGTGTGTGTGTGTGTGTACACGCACACTCGTGGATATCTGCAGGTCGATAGCGCTGCCTGTTACGTAACAGAAGGGGAATTGCTCAGAATCTGGCCATGTGGTTGACATCTCCTCACACCAAGTTGATGAGGCTGTCAGATCAATACTCTTCTCACCTCAAACCTTCATTTTGCTGGGAGAAAAGTATACACAAACACAACATGGACGCATGCACACTCACCCAGCAAGAGTTCATTAACACTGCCAATGGTCCTCCATGATAGACTGCAGGCAGCACTCATGAACACCCACACAAAACCTAACCAGACGCGCTTTCATGCACGCACACACAGACTCACACAGGATGGGGCTTATCTCCCGAGTACAGTCAGTGTATTGCACTTTCCCAAAGAGCTTCCCCTCAAGGCCCACAGGAGGAGAGCAGAGCTGATAATACCGGACATCTCTGAAGCTGAGCAGGTCTCATATAGTAATAACTCCCACTGTCTCCTCTCTTTCCTCAATAGGTCAGGTCAAATGTCCAGTCGAGAGCTATTGGACAAAGCACTCTGGGATTATCACAGCTTTCAGTAGTCTATGTTAATATACTGTAGGTGTTCGATTGTCTGACATGGAGGGAATATCCAAATAAAAATATCAAGATAGCTTGACATCATTGTACCTTGAGATTTTGAACCCTTTTGTGTTCGGTAGATTGTGTTTCGCCCATAGAGAGATCTTTTAAAGGTCCAGAAAGTCTATTTGTTCAATCTGCTCCTACAATTGATACTATTTTCTGCCAAAGTAAGAACAATTTTGGTTTCACATGAGAGATTTCTGTATTGGTTTTCTCTGCGCTCTCCTCGCTGGTTTGAAGTGAGTGCCTCTCAGTCACAAAAAGGTGATCTGTGCACCATTCAGGATGTAGCAGTATTTGAAACAAAATCTGGTTGCAGTTGTGAGGTTGTTTGCTTATTGTTGCCATGCCACTGTCAATAGAGTGAAGCTGTGAACACAGGACTCTCCCTGATGATGCAACAATCATATGGGTTTATGGTATTTTGGGTTTATCAACTACGTTTCTGACAAATCATGTTTTCATGTCATGGTAGATGATGCGAAATGCTGCAGTACCCATGGGTTTAGCCACCGTTGCTATTGTAGAAGCCTGTCTGTGCACAATGGAGGGCTGCAGATAGTATTGCCAGTTTTTTCAACACTAATCTTGAGCTTTCACCCACCATTATCGGCATACATCACAGAATTCTAAGCTTGGTGATTAGATGTTTTTTTGTTAATTGCACCTTGGGTGTCATAGTTGAATTGTTCCCCAAAGTCTTTATGAACACAAGCTTATACCTTCAAATTTTCAGAATATTTTCATCACATTTTCTAATCCAGTTGTTGTCTTTTTCACTGATAATTTTTCACGTTGATCCAAGCCATACAAGTATTCCAGCTGTGAGTCACATAACTTTGTCTATGAGAAAAATGAATGTGGGCTTTTACATCCAACCAGGGGCATCCAAAATGGCTCGTCGTCACACTTTGATTGATTTTGATTGATCCAGATGTACCAGATCCACATAGTCCTGATGAAGCTGATTAGATGAGTTTTTGAGTGTAACTTAATAAATTAGACAGAGACAAGAGACACAAGATCTTTTTCTGAAATACTTCTGCAGGAACGGGCAGATATTTATCAGCAGACATCTATCAAGAGGACGTTTGCCATTTTGTGTTTCAAGATGCCAGAAATGTGCATAAAATAAAACTGAGCTCTCCTTTTTCACCATTATGCTTGGAATTTTAAGATGCTCACCACTTCGCAATCCTACTCCACTCTGTGCCTGCTCTCCCTCAAATGAACAATGAGTGATCTGATAACGATTGGAAATGTCACCGTCTAAGAGCTTTGGTGTTTTTTTTTTTTTTTTGTTGAAACCTGTATGTTTCCACAAAAGAGACAGATCGGGGATAATTGGAAAATAATTTGTAGTGACGAGGTGCAGATTGAACAAATGTAACAGTGTTCTGCATATTAAACACCATATTCCATACTGTATTCTATATATTATGTATAAATGTGTAGGTGTTTCCCAAGCAGAGGCCTTAAAGGAGGAGAATGACTCCCTGCGCTGCCAGCTGGACGCCTACAGGAACGAGGTGGAGCTGCTCAAACAGGAACAGGGCAAGAACCAACCAATCAGGAGTGAGGAAGACAACACACACTCTCAGCAACTCAGCTTCCTACAGCAAGCTCTGCAAGGCATGCAGAAGGTAAACAGATGCTTCATACATCAAGTTGAGAATGCAAAAGACTTACAGGTCATTAGGGACTGGGAATTAGTTTGGACGAAGATTGAAAAATAAGAGTATTTATTTTATCCTTTGATTCAAGTTTAGACCACTAAACAGAAGTTTAAAATGAGCAGTTTATTACTGGTTAATATGGAACCAAATACAATAACGTTGTTAGTGTTGCGTTCAAGTCTTTTT
>NW_023339785.1:9488296-9549487 GCF_004916995.1 Morone saxatilis
CACACACACATACATACATACATACATACATACATACATACATACACACACACACAGAAGCATGCAGACACTTTTTTCAAATCATCCTTCCAACAATAAGTTTAATCTGCTGTTCTGCACCAGGTTCCTTTTTAAGAACAAGGTCACTCGGGTTAACCCACTGAATTTTCCACGTAAAATGAAAAAACGCAACTGTCATTTATTCATCACCCAGCACTTTAAAAGAGTGCTGTGTGGGAACAAGTAGGAAAGTACAGCTGTCTGGTGCAGCTGTTCGATTTTTTTTAAAGAGCTGCTAAAAAAATCATATTTTAAGGTTTACTCTTGTTAAAGGAAAGCTTATTCACAATTGGAATGAGTTTTACTTGAGATTGGGGGGTTGTGTGCTATGATTCTAGCTCTCGGAACAAACCCAAGGCTATTAAAACAATTTCAGACCATTTATACAAAGACAGGTAATACAAAGTCACAGGTTGTTTTTTTCTTTGAAAATGTGCCTTGCATATCATCAGTATTAAGGATACACAATATTGGATTCCTGCCGATGCCGAATACGCCAATGTTTTCCAGCTCATTTTTGTCAATTGTCGATGCCAATATATGCACATATTTTGTCAGCCTAATTTCAGAGAACATGAAGTCTCTCCTGTAGTGGAATTAACATATTATTATGCCTGCTCTTATCGTGATGACCCACTGGCAGATGCAAACATGAAATAAATGTACACATTCACATTCAAATTGTAAAATTCATCCTACTTCAACAGGCTTGGATGATGCTTTCCCTGAGACAATCAACAAAAAACAACCAGGCCAAATTTGACTATTAAATAAATGTAATCTCTGTCCACAGGTGAGAGTAAGTGAATTGTTCAACTAATTATTCATTAATTAATTAAAGCCAACAGAAAGAACATTGATGTCACACTGTTGAATAAATTAGCCTAAAGACTGTTGCTTAAACTCAATAAGCAGCATAAGACAGCTTGCCACTCAGGTAAGGCACATCTGACAAATACCAGAAACCGGGCATCTTGTAGCGTTAGGCTCAACATAGTCCAGAAATCCTGACATCTTCAACAAACAAAAACCGCTGGTTGTGCAGAGCAATAAACTCCATTAGTTTCAGTTTCAGAATAAATTGCAGATGCCGAGGTTTTATTTTAAAGCCTTTCGCTTTGGCAATATCATTGTGCATCCCTAATCAGTATGTTGGATTCTGAATGTTGTTGTACAGCATCTTCAGTATTTCATTTCCAGATTAAACCATCTCACAGTGGGTGGTATAGCTATTTTTGGTTTGGATTACACCATTTTTATATATTCATAAAATCCTGCATGTCAGACTTTGTCAGGGACAGAATGATCCTTTCTATTGTAATCCCTAGTGTTTTTACAGTCCACCAACCATTATCAAGACAGGCAGGAATTCAATCTCTCACAATAAGAAATATTAGAAAAAAGGAGCTAAAACACTATAAAATGAAATCATATGAACGAACAATTAATTAAATACTTTAAGGAAGCAAGTATGGTAAAAAAGTAATACCCCAAAAGAAGTTACATCATGAAAGACAACAGTTGTATGCGTTCAGGATGGACATATAAGTACATTAAAAATAAAACCGGAATATTGCCATGCATGTGTGCCTACACATTAATTATGTCTTAATATTTTTTGAAAATCAAGTGACCGCTCACACAGTTTGTCTTACTTAATCTACTTCAGCCACTTCAGTTCAAAGTTTCTTCTTGACCTGGAAACAGCAGTTAAGAAAACAATCACCACAATCCATCAGTGAAAAAGGGAAAAAATAAGAAAGAATTAATATTTTGGTGACATTGTTTTCTTGACTACTAAATCTGGAGGATGACTAACAGTTGCTTTCTTAAAAGAACGCCCTATAATGTCAAAACTTCTTCATCATCTTAAATCTCTCTCTCTCTCTGTCAATCTTAGTTAACTAAAAGATGTAGTAACTAACTATAATTTAACAGGCTTTATTGGCATGACATTTAACATGTGTTGCCAAAGCACATATACCATTATGAACTATAAATATGGCAATCTTAGGGAATGAAATTAACAAAAAATAATATGAATAACAATATTAATTAATAGAATAAATAGATTTTAAATAAAGATATAGTTACATTGAAGTTAGTATTTAGTTAGTTGATTGAGTTGTTTGAGTAAACGTTTCAATGGATTAAGTTTTAATTATTTATTTGAGAACTAAGATTATCCAATGAAAATAAATGGTATGGAGTTGATTATGTTAAAATACTACTTTCAACACACTACCTCCCAATTTCCCTGTTTCACATTGGTCTTAATAAATTTAAAACAATACAATTCTATCAACCCCCATCGGAAAATTAATCTTCTATATTTAACCCATCCAAACACCTCAAGCTTGAGGGCACATTGCCAGGAGTATCAGGTCTTGACTATGACAGCCCTCCACTTGCCAGCTGTCATTTAGCCAGATTTTTGTGCCATCTGGCCAGGCATTTAAACCAGCAGCCTTCGTACTACTTGTCTGCTTCCCTAACTTCTGGGCTACATACCGCCCAAGTTGTCCACCTATTATTTCTACCAGCCCACCCTGATATATCAAGCTAAAAGCCGGCCCTGTTTTCAATACTAAAGGACTACTAAATTGACTCATTCTGGCATTTGTCAAGTGTCCTCACTTATCTAGCTGTCACAGGTAATGGAAATTATGATCAATTCATGTTTAGAAGAAGAGAATCTATTAAGTCCCTGCTGTTCATTTCTGCTTACAGAGAATAATTACCTCTGCAGTTTACGTCTCTCATGATGTGTTTATGAAAAGATTAGGTAAATGGATTAAATGAATTGGAAGACACTGAAATTGGATACCTCCCCTTGCCAGAGTCCACATGTTGTGTCACGCAGACACACAAATTGCAATGAGATATTATCAGCATGTACTGGCAACCTGTTTTGTCTTTTGTGAATTATACTGCATGTAACACAAAAGCACTTAATGTGCAGCTTTGCAGATGAAAATTCTGGGTTGTAAAGACCCCCTGCATCTCGCGGACCCTCTTTTGTTGAAATTAACTCAGCAGGAAGTGAATCCTTTCATCTGTTTAGTACAAAACTTCAGAGGACAAATTGGAGATAAATGTAGTTGTTAGCTATCAAAGCTCCCTCAAACACCCGCTCTTGTTTCACCCAAATGATCCATATGTTATTTGTAGTTTTTGAGTGTAGCAAAGCAAAGGATTTGGCAAATTACTCCTCTTTGACACATTCAACAGAATAGAATACAACAAAATATGATACAATTGTTTTCCCTCTAGAAAGTGTTTATTGGAGATATAATTCACGTCAGTGTCTAATTGCTTTTTTGTATTAAGCTGAAGTTCTAATTACCGGTGTAGGGATTACATGCTAAATATTAATAAAACAAATGGCTGATTGTTCCTCTGCTTTCAGAACAGTTTGAGCACGAGGTTAGCATCGTCATGGTTAGTTAGTTCAGAGTAGCATTAGTGGCTTACCGTTCTCCCGTTTTCTTTTTCTTTTTTTGCAGCAACTGTTAAAAATGAGGGAAGAATTAAAACTGCGAGAGGCAGAGCTGGAGAAGAGTTTGGAAGACAAACAGCAGCTGAAGAACCAAGTCTTGAACCTAAAGGAAGGACTCCAAAACCTGCAAAACACTCACGCAATCCAGGTTAGTTTGACAGAAAACACACACATTCTCAGTTGGGCTTCCTGAGAATGAAGAAAGGGGAAGAATCTACCATGTTTCCTTGTTTTTTTATATGAGAGTTCATTTCTGGGTTACTCTCTTTGTCTGAAAGTAAATTAATTTGCACTTTAATAAGAAAGAAATGAGTTCCAGCGCTAAATCATCAATGAACAAAAGGACAGAATGTGATAGTTGTTATATGTAGTTTTTGGTTGAGAAAATAGCTTCTTTCTAAGCTCATCAGATATCCCCAAATAGCTCTTCTGGGTGCATCTTTATAATATCAACACTGCAGGGAACGGCCTACCACAGTGAGACAGACGATCTCTAACTTCAATCAGTGTTCTGGTTTTCCCATTTTCCTCCCAGGGAGCTTATTTCCTTCTTTTTTTAAATGCATTATAATCGGCTCTTTAATTTCTAATTTTCCTCCAAAAAAGTTAATAATAGAGCTTTCAGGATTTAAGTGGCTCAGTATGTTCAGGTTTATGATTTCCCTTCATTTAGCTTTTATTAGTGTACAATAATTCATCTGATAGACAACATACTCAACCAAACATCATTTGATTATTTGTCATCCATTGTGTGCAGTAAACGGTTTTCCAACGGTTTTAGTGTCCTTCAAAGTTTGTTCTGCTTTAGTGAGCAAAACCTTCATTGCCAGTTCGTACTGCAAAACAAATATTCACATCCGTGTCACATGATGCCAATAAATTACTCTGTGTTGACTCTGCTATATATTCAGGGCTGAAATAATTTTGTTTTGTTTTAATAATATGTTGGTTTATGGGCAGGAAACTATTTGTAATAATTTATTTATTATTCCAAAAATTGCACAAAAGAAAATTCTAGATCAATCTGAATTTTTTTTTATAAATCAAGCAACATCCTAACGTCACTTTGGGAAATAATAATTTTCACAGTTTCTCACGTTTTGTCGAACGCAATACTGTTTGTTTTGGCGCAATACTGAGCACTCATGTTGGTGGAGTCAGTGTCATCATAAATGTAAAGGGATGTAGTCTGTGCAGATATTTAAGAAAGTTCTTTTCTGGCTCTTGTAACATGTTTCTAACCAAAAAGTAACCAGATATCTATCTAACTAGATCTTCCTAAGTTAGTATGGGACTCTCTGACTAAGTTTAAATTGAGCCACATTGAAACTGAAACATAGCTGGTGCAACAGCCTGCTGTAGTGGAAATTCCAAAAGTCTAAATATAAAACATACAACATATTATTACGTAAACTATCCATTAATACATACAAACTAAAGTCATTTTCCTTCAATTTTGTGCTGCTCTAACCAGATGGTTTTTTGTCCACTTCTGTATAACTGCATGTTCTTACTGCAGCTATATGAAAGTAAAACCAGAAGATATCCATTCATTTCCTAAGTGGAAACATGTTGAGTATGGTTGACCACAGTTAAATTGTTTCCTTATTTGTCTGCTGCTGAGACTTTATGTGACATTGATCACCAGCAACCCAATCACATACTCTCATTCCTAAACATTGTGTCCCCTGGGTTACATCTGCACAGAGCAATCATTTAGTTTGAATTGACCAACAGGATGTAACTGGGAGATGCTGTTATATAAGGCCACATCATCACTTAGAGCCACTTCTGCTACATTATTCATCCATTCCAACATCACATTTGTTACTTGATTGAATGTGTTGCTTACAGTGAGGCATGTTGTTTCCAACAAAAACTCCATCTAATATTGATTAGTGGCGAGCTGTTTTACTACAAGAGTACATTGCTAAATACAGTGCACCTGTGATCTACAATCTCATTAAACAATTTCAAGTTTCAAGGGGTCATTTTTCTCTGTTACACATGTCATGTTTACTAATGTTTCAGGTGTTGTCCCATATTCCCAGTATCCAAGACCTAATGTTTGTTAATGTTCCTTCTGGCTCATAATAATGAGAGGAAGGACTGTCATTAAAATGAGCCTCAGGTTCAATCGCCTATTAAATTGGATAATAATACAAACGAGAGGCTGTCAATCCATGTGGGGAGCTGCTCCATGTGTTGTCTGTTTGCCTTGAGATGTACAAGCCGACTGCAGGTTTCATATAACACAGAGGTGAATTAGTAATTTGCTAAGGCGTCTCCTCGTTCAGATCAACCGGAGTGACGGAGTTGTCAATAGGGCATTAATGGTGATGAGTTTGATTAGAAATGTGTCCCCGCGACTCTGAGCCCAGGGAAATATGCTAATTGAATTCCTGCATGTGGGAAAACATGAATCATGAGAGGCAGTCTCATTAATGGGAGAAAGAGAAATCAATTTTTGGGTGTTGGTTTCTCTGAAGATTAGCGGTTGTTGTGTGGTGATTTGTCACGTTGAGGAGATCTCTCCATGCCATCAGTTCTCCTTCAATGGTCCAATCACCACTCCCACTGTCACCACACATTACTGGATTAACTACAGTGCAGGTCATTGAGGCTATTCACCTTCACTACATTTATCTTTTTTTCCCATGTATATTTTATGCTGCCACTAATGATTATTTTCATTATTGATTGATCTGTTGATAATTTTTCTAATTAAAGGAGTACTCAAGAGATTTAGTATTGCATTTCTATAAAGTAGGGGGACTCTCAAGAAACACATTAAAAGAGAAATTGTCAAAGAATGCTTGAGCCTACACTTCCCATAATGCAGCACCATTGGAGCATCTTTTCATCAGACCCTTCCTACCTGGTAAAGGTCCATTTCCTCCTAAAGCTGCTGTTTAGGTTTAAATTCCGATTGTACAAACTGAGCAGTACTCTTCATCACACGTGACCTGATGTCATGTGCAATCGTTGCCCCTTTAAATGATCAATCATTGAGTATATAACATGTCATAAATATTCCCATTATAGTTTCCCAGAACCCACAGTGTATTCTTCAGATTGCTTGTTTTGTCCAATCAACAGACCACAACCCAAAGCTGTTCAATGTATAATGCAGAGACTGTTTGGCATTTTTGTTGGATAAATAAACAGTGATAGATAGATAAACAGTGAATTTGTTATGAAAATTGCTGCCAATAAATTGGTGTCAATAGTGTAATCCAGTGCTTCCCAACCAGGGGTACTTGTATAGTTACCAGGGCTATGTGAAAAGATTATAGCTCCATTAAATTGAACAAAAACAAACATCATTTTGTAAATTATTTATTGTCACAATAACAAATATCCTTCCAGCTACCACAAGCCAACTGCACATGGACGTGGCTCAGTTTCTTATTGACGTGACTCCGTTTTAACACCTTAGAGGTTATATATATGGAATTCACTGCCACTAGATGTCGCACTAGAGCACCAGCATCTCAGACCAAAACAAATGGATGCAACGGTCCCGACCATCATTACAGTCTTTCCAACGATCATCTATTCTGGTTTGGTTGAAATAAACTGTTAATTCAGCAGCTGTGGCAGCAACATAATCCTTGGGGAAAAATCCACTAGGGTTGTCCTGGTAGCTCACCTGGTAGAGCTGGTTCCCCATGTACTAATGTGTCCTTGCTGCAGCAGCTGTAGGTTCAACTCTGACCTGTGACCCTGTGCTGCCCTTCATCCTCTATCTCCCACTTTCCTGTCACTCTTCAGCTGTCACTATTGATTAAAGGCAATAAAAGCCCCCCAAAAAAAGAAAAACATTATGTAACAAAGGGTCTACAGGGATCCTTCCCTACAAAGACTGTAGACCTTTTGTTTAGGCTAAAACAGCCTTTGTATCGCTCGCCACCAGAATCTATTGTCAAAAACTGTCATTTTACATCGCAGAATATCGTAACTCCCTTCAAACTGTACAGAAAACAAAATAAAACTCACCAAGACAACAAATAGTTGTTTGCTATGTAGTACTATGTGGAGAGTTGTTTTAACACCAGGTGTTTAGTTTAGTAAGTGTAGAAACTAGTTAGCAAGTGAGCAGAACTGTGAAATGGATAAAGTAATGCATAATAAATGTTAAGTGAAAACATCTAGCTTTAAGTGATAGTGGAAGGCAGACAGACAGACAGACACTGTGTTTTCTTAAGTGATGTGCAAGTGAACAATTCCATAAAGCCATCCTGTATTGAAGGGGTTCAGTGAGGGGGCACTCCCTGCACTGTACAGGGCATCAAAACAAAAAGGTTGAGAATCACTGGTCTGCACTAATATATTCTTTGGAAATCCAAATTCACAAAGTGTTGCATTGTTACAAATTGAATAGCTGAGTGTGCAAATCTTAACAGAAAAAGAGTTAATTGTTTCCATATGGAGTTCAGTGTCTCAGCTTTCCCTTGTTTGTTCAGAATCAGCACATTTATGGACATTATTCTAAAAGTAAACAATGCTAGTAATTGCCTGCTGCACGACCATGCTCCCCCGTCTGTCTACATTAGCGCTTAGCTTGTTTCTCTGCGTCTTATACTCATATGTTTCTAATGTGCCGCAGCTGGAGATGTCAAAGCAAGATGACAGAGCCGGCGACGAGAGTGCTAATCAAACCAGTGTAAGTGGACAAAAGTTTGAACCCTCCCCTCTCCCTCTCCAGATATTGTTTTGTGTCCTCATTCTCCCTCCTTATTCTTCTTCTTCCTCCTCTGTCTCTCCTCTCTAACCTCTTTCAGCGACATGACAGATCATTACAGGCCAATCCAATTCACTGCAACTGCATTTGTCACTGAATAAATCACCCAGACACAACTGGGCTAGGAAATAAAGGAATCATAAAGTCAAAACGGCTCGCACATGTGCGTATGTCTGCACGCCCACACACTGACACACACACTCACAGGGTGTTATGGATAGATTAAAAACAGAAAAAGGCCACCAGGCATCCCACACACACAAGTGGAAATAAATAGTACAATACTATGTAGGACAACAAACAGACAAAAACTCTTCTGTTATTCCTCTGCCATTTTTCTGCCACCTGTCAGAGATCTGAAACAAACAGCTTGATCATTTGCCTTCCAAGTCTCTTCCTCTTTCCCTCTATTTGTTCTTCTTACACTCGCTTTTTGCCTTGGTGTGTGTGTGTGTGTGTGTGTGTGTGTGTGTGTGTGTGACAAGCATTTCATCCCTCTATCAGAAATATAGCTGCTGGCGGAAAATTCTCCCTCGCCTCATTATCCTCATCCTCACCCTCATCCTCATTGTCTCTCCATATTAATGTGTTGGTGGTGAAACTTTCTGATATGTTCGTTCTTATTTGTGGTTTTATTTCTTATTGTGCGCCGTGCATCAGCTTAAGTTTAAGCTTGTTTACTTCTCATCAGCCACGGTCAAACAGGCTGGTAAGTGTGCATTTGTGTGTGTGTGTGTGTTTGTAGGAAGCCGCAGTAACGACAGTGGTGTCCTGCAGTCAGGAGAAGGAAGGTCCTACAGAGAAGAATCCACCGAGTCCCGTCCACTCCGAGAGAGAAGCTCTGCTAGTTGGTACGCTGACACAAATCTGACTCTCACATTATCACTCAGACGTCAATTTTCTGTTTTTACCTATGAACTGCTCCATAGCGCCATTGTTATTATGCATTTCTAGGGAGACACACATTTTGAGGTTTTCTTCAGGTGTTGTGTGTGTCAGTCAGTTTGTAGTAATTTGATTTATTGCACATTATTGCATGAAGGCAGAGGTGATACCTTTCCAAACGACCACACTGCTATACTAACCACCTCCTAGCTGCACCCACTGTCTCCCTCAACTCTCTCCAAGAATTAAGATGCTTTCAGACAAAGATTGGTTGCAACTTCTATGTTCTCTATTTTTAATTGGTGGGAGCAGAGTGCCAATCCGCTACTGTGGCTCCCAGCTACCTTTGATCCTACTAGTCTGTACACCACAGGTGGCTGCTGTCCACCAAGTATAATCTCATTATGCAGGCAAATAGAGCAGTTTCTAGCTTAAAATACAGATAATAGTAGCATAGCAATATGACACAATTAATATAGCAAGCTATCATCATAAACCCTATTTATTGTTCCAGACCATATAATTACACTTTGAAGACGATACAATACCACTTTCTTTGATTTATATATCTGTTCTCTGCTGGTGAAGAGGTGTATAATTCAGGGAACTCAGCCACCAGTAAAATCAGCTGCTGTATCATTTCCTTCACTGTGGTTTCCATGGTCACACAGCGAGTTGAAACTTTCCGTGTTGTACTTGTTAAAGCTTCAAAAACTGAAGCGAACATCCGTCAGCTACACCATGAAGCCTGGATGCATAGAAAATAGGAAACAGATTTGCTCTAGCCGGTGCAATTTCAGATATAATCTCATCTGCTACTGTTGAGAATGAGCCACAAATTTGCACAACACTGTAAAGCACGAGCTTGGGATTCCCATCAGACTCAGAAACCTACTAGTCATAGTTTGCATTTATCCCGAGTCATAAGACTCACAAGAGGGCACAAAGGAGGAAATGTGCTGTAAAATAGAGGAACAGTGGAGTTTTGTATTGAAGTGTTTGATGACCACCTTTTGAGACATTTATTTATAATGAGTCTGAGTCGTACTATCAGCTCCGACACTCAGTCGTAGTCTGGCAATCTGCACACACATGGAGTGGGTGCATGTTGTTACAGCAAACGTCTGGAAGACATGTTCATTGGCTCTTTAAGGCAAATAAACACAGACAGCAAAACCATTCCAGTGGGCGATTTCATGCAAATGAATCAACATGAAATTCTACTTGGTGTTGTATCTAAATGCACCATTAGACTCCCAGTCAGTCTCTTATTCAATACCAGTGGAGCAGCTCCAAGCTAGCTCATTGTTTATTTTCAAGTATCGACTGACCTCCTGCAGGTGGCAAAAATGAAGTCGTGAAGTAGTGATTTCCTCTTAAAAGTCTCAAGCGATTGTGGTATTCTTGCTCTAGTGTTTGATCCACTGGAAACCTTTATAATTTTAACACTTTGTTTGTTTCAACTGCTGGTGCCTCGGCGCTCTGTTGGTGGCTAGTAAGCAGGCAAGGTGGAGGATTACGTCTCTCCTGGCCCTATCTGTGAGCTGACAGCAGATGGTTTGTTTGAGCTGGGGGAGAGTATGGCTTTGATGAGAGACAACGGCATCAAAGCTGTCATTAAACACTCCCTCTAATCTGGAGCCACAATATACAAGAGGCTCTTAACAGTACTGGGACTCTGAGAGAAGCCACTCGAATCTTTTGTTAGACTCAGCCTAGGAGAAGTAGTACATCCTCTGGCAGTGTGTCAATGTTTGATAGGTGACAGAAACTGGAGGGTGTTGTGACATGTCTCCATGTTAACATCTTTTCGTGACTTGTTTTTTTTTTTTTTTCTTCTTTTTTTTTCTACCTCAGGGATCATTTCGACGTTCCTGCACGTCCACCCGTTTGGAGCCAGCATCGAGTACATCTGTTCCTACCTGCAGCGTTTGGACACCAAGGTAACTGGGCACACATGAAGTTCCACTGTGGAGTAGATCAGCAGAGCCGGCCTTCAATATCACTTTAGATTACATGCACCCATACAGACACAGTGTCAGTCCCCCCTACAGGGCTGACATATGGGCTTGTTGTATGCCAGGCTCCTGCTGTGTAGTTGAGACACAGCCCCTCTGTGAAAGCAGTGCTCCTTAATGCTTTTACAGCCCTCTGTATAGAAGGTGACGCTTTTGGAGGAGACGTCTTTAAGTGAGGCTGCAGCAAATAAAAAAGGATAGTTTGACATTTAGGAAAGCGGTATCGATGTTCTCATCCAACAGTCTGACAAAATGTCAAAGTATCCCTTTAAATAATTAGGCGTTAGATGTATTTTTGGCATTCTCATTGAGATTAAGATCTCTACTTTCGTTAAACTCCAACGCCAACACATTTTTATCAAAACTTGTCTCTCTCCTTATTCCTTTTTTTTTTATTAGAAAAGAGCCATAGAAAAAAAACCCGGCTGTCACTATCGCTGCTTAAAATGACAGACATCAGTGGTGGCAGATTAGATCAGCTGTAGATAATTAGTGTTAATTCGTAACAGCTAAAATGAAAGGTTTGTCTGTTCTTTGGTTAATGTGCTCTCTGCAGCTGTTGTCTTTATCCTGCCAAAGTGAAACCGCTCTAGGTCCACCAATGGACTCGTTTTTTGTAGTTCAGCAGGGGACTGTAGCAACTTCTGTGGACTACCATATGCCACCGGGAGGATGAGACAGGGAAAAATCCACACCAAGATTATTATTGTCCATTATTAAAGTAAGGAAAACAAAAACAAAATCCAATATATGAAGAAGAAGAAGAATCTCCCACTTTAAGTTTGATTCACATATCATTTTTTAAAGATCTTATCAACTATTAGTTCTGAATCAGGACCCCTTCAGTATTTGGAGTCAGTGGCTTGTTATGTAAGATAAGACAAGATGCACCTCTATTGATCCGCTGTGGGGGAAATTAAAAGTAATTCAAAGTACAGTAGGCTTACAGCTGTTAATTGACCATTTATTGGGCTGCTATTAAAACAGTGTTTCTGCCTTTGCAGCAAAGAAAAAGAGTTTAGACAAAAAATTCTTATTTAATGAGTGGATTCGACACTGAATTTGATTTAGATCAAAATTTGATCAAACTCCAGATCTGAGTGCAGCGGAGGAAACATTCACACAGAAAAAGACATCCAACAAGCTTGGTTTAAATAAATCAAAAACTGATGTGCAGAAAGTTGAAGTTTCTGCACATCAGAAACATGAAATTTCACAGCTGTATGTCTAGACATATCTGGCTAGTTGTGTGATTTCCCTTGATGCTGTGACATATTAAAACTAGATCCTTCAT
Organism: Morone saxatilis; assembly: GCF_004916995.1. Lineage (NCBI taxonomy): Eukaryota > Metazoa > Chordata > Actinopteri > Moronidae > Morone > Morone saxatilis. The sequence continues at coordinate 9,500,797 of NW_023339785.1, forward strand.
TCTGACACTTGAAGCCAAACACCACCTTCAATCCTCAGACACCCTTAGTTTCCACTCTGTCTGGTGAAGCACAGCTATTTTATCCCTGTCTTTCTGCCGAGGCATTTTAGACGTATTATCGCTCTTCACTGCCACTTACATGGGGCTTTCAAAATGCCAACTTTCAATGTCACCTCCAAAAGGTAACACTAAGATTAATGGCCATTTGTGCTCTCCGCCCCGACAAGAAGACCTTCACAAAAAATAGCCGTTGTCACCACTTTGAGAGTTTCAGTTTAGTGACTGCGACTGCAGATGTCAGGCTACTTTAAACTTACTCATTATTCGGAAGAACTCATCTGCCATCTGCAAAAACTTTGTCTCTGCGTCCACAAAGTTGCCCCAAGAAATAACTGTTCTCTGTAACAACTCTTTGAATATGCTCATCACCGCCCTGACTCATTCTCACACATGCAAAGAATAGAGTGTGACTGTCTCTTCTCTCATGCCTTTTGGGTTTTTTGTCTAATGTGTCTCTGTGTTCATGTGTTGGCTCGTGTATGTGTGTGTATGTGAGCGTACGCCCACGCTTGTCTGTCTGTGTGCGTATGAATTTTCTTGTGCTCTGTGTCGTTCCCACACCGACTCTTGGCTACACACATCAAGCAGCCCACAGAGTTTTGTCAATATCACTGGCTAGACTTCCCAACAACAAGCCCAGTCCTCTCTGCTTATCTAGTGGCTCCACACACGGCTCCATTGTCTGTAATGACACACCAGTCCTATCTCCATGATGGACCTTAATGCATCCTGACATCAGCTCAGAACAGTCTACTTATTAATACAAGACACTGTGGGTTGTCTACAGCAGCTCCTACAGTGGGTTGTGGCAGTGTCACCTCAGGGTCTGAACTGACTAATGATCCTCAACTCACCTGAGTGATGGGAGCCGGATTGCACTTAGTCAGGTGGCTGCTCTGCCGTCATACACTCGCTGTAAATTTACTTACACTATCATTCTCTGATTGCAGTGGAGGTGTGAGTGAATGTTTTGAGTGTGAGTGGAGAGGAGGTGTGTGGAGTGTGTAAAAGAATAAAGTTTGGATGTATGAGCAATGTCTAAAGTGAACTCGTTTGTTGGCAACGGCTGGCAGAAGTGCCTTATTTAAAGAGCAAAAATAATGAATAAGCATGTTCTTATAGCAACATGCCCATCTAACTGTTTTCTGTAAGAACGTGTTTATTTAAAAATTAAGGAGGAGTGTAGGTGCAAGGCTTCTGGTCATTAATGAAAAGAGAAACGCCTGCACACTGATTCCATATATATACATATATATAAAATATACAAATTTTACCCAATTTGTCTTTCAGACTGTTCATATAATAATATTCATATTTAAAAGCACTTTACAGTATGAAAACAAATGGCTCCAGAACCCATGTAAATATAATAGTATTATATATAGTAAAAACCTCATTATTTTTAGCAATTTTGAGAAGTCCCAGAGATAAAAATGAGTTTAAATGTACTGTAAGAAAGGAAATATATATAGTAGGAAAACAATATGTGAGATTCTGAGGCTGGGAGTTTCACAGCTGATGGGCCCAGACGGCAAAGGCCAGGTCACCTTCAGTGACGAGATAAGATTTGGGGACTGCTAGAAGGGCTCACCAGCTCTCCACATCACATCCTGGCTCATACGGGGTTAACAAATCATAGATATCTTTAAATTTTAAAATGAAATGACAAGCAGCAAGTGAAGGACAGCAAGGACTCGGATAATGTGGCTTCTTCTCTTGGAGCGTGAAGAGGTCCAATGGCAGAGCCTTTCATTAGCTGTAGTCATTAACATTACCATAATCAAGCCTAGAGGAGATAGGAGCATGAATGCTCTTCTCTCTAGGTCTACAAATAAAAGAAAAAATACCTGCGGCCTCATTTATATAAATATTCTTAGATTTATACATGAACATTAAGATCATTTCTGACCGGGTGCTTACGTTGAATTCATGAAAAAAGTAAAGAGAATTATAAGGGGCCAAAGATAGACTTCTGTTGTACGACTATCTGCGGTCTCTGTTACATGTGGACTTCCCTTTGTGTGTGTGTGTGTGTGTGCAGATTAACCCTGGTGAGGTGGAGGCTCTTCTTTCTCGGCTGCCCTGCACCTTCAGACAGGAGCTGACTGGTGTCGGAGCCAGTCTGGAGAAACGCTGGAACTTCTGCGGCTTTCAAGGCATCAAGAGCACATAGACTCTGCCGGTGACACTTCTGGGACATGGAAGAGACGACAGGCAGAAGAGGCAACGCAGGGACACTGTAGAGATGTGAAAGACACAGTATAAAGCCCAAATATCAAAGACGGTGGACTCTACCTGACTGTACAAGGACACAGAGACTGAGCACAGATCTCAGATCAAGAAGGAATGTAACATGAGCATTTCAGGGACTCTGTGTAGGTGGCAGAGACGTAAAAAAAACGCAGCATTTCCATAGTTACCGGAATGTTGACACCAAACCATGGTGACAAAGTCTTCATGAGCTTGAACTCTCCGTTCTTCAGTGTCTGCAAAATATTTTTAGACATAACGACTCCCTGGGACTCACAGAGGAGCACCGATTCCTACAGTCACTGGATTATTATGTAGTTATTGCCCACATGGGCAGGGCATTGAGCTTTTGGAGCCGGCAGTTGGCTCTGTATGGTGTCAGTGTGGGCCAGGACTACAGGGCTAACCAGGAGGCTTTTCAGGGTCTAACTGAACACTTTAAACCTCCGAACCCTTCGGGCCTTCCTCTCTTCTCTTTTTGCTGTTCCTGGTTTGTATCATAGATCAAAAATGGATATATTTCTTCATTTTCTGTAAAGGCTGTTAACAGTTGCATAGAATCACTTGTTGTAATACACTGTAAATGCTTGGATGATATTTTTGATTATAAAAAGACGTTTTGAGTATATAACAATGTTTGAGTTTATTCTTATATCATATATATGATATGATGCTGGGAGAGGCTGGTTGTGAAATAAGCACCTGCACCAGAAAAGTTACCTACTTCTAAGTTTTCGCCCATTCTGGTTTGAAGGGCATTATTTCTTCTCATGTCTACCTTCTTTTGTTGTTGCTGTACTCGAGGCTGGTCTTAGAACCTTACATAAGGGCATTTGTGTCTTTCAAAAGCCAATTAAGCCTGGCTCTCAGCCTGGCTAAGGACATAGCACAGCAGCATCACACTTACCTTGGAAACACACGAGGGGATCATGTTAATGATGTTTAATTGGTGAGGCAGTTGGTGTGTGCTGTTGCTGCCATTGTGGGTACACAAAATATTTGTGTCTGTGTGCCACTTGCCTCGATCCATATATTAAGTGGTTATACAACACTCTACAGCGGGGAGTTTTCATCTCCATCTTTGCCAGATAGAGAGCTCTTGCCGCCAGGACTGAAGGTTCCTCCCAAAAGCCCAGTCAAGCATTCTTAATGCGCCTCCACTGGGCTATTTGGCGGCGTGCTCTCTTCCCCCGTTGCTCTGAGAAACAAAGGTTTATTATTACACATGATTTGCTCTCATCGGCCTCCTTCATCTCCTACAGGCATTGCATTTGAAAAATTAGCGTTCATGCACTTGTCAACATACTAGTCCTTGTACCTAAATTAATAATGGGGAATGAGTATGTTTTGCCTACAAGCTTCTACAAGGCTTTCCTTCCTCATGCATGTATTCATTATTAAAAGCATTGGTTTGAAAAGGGAAGAGGGTTTCATGGGTGAAAAGTAAACTATCTGTCGTAGGAGTAGAGTTGTTTGCATGTTAAATACAGTATGTAACCTCCAACCCACTTAGTTTGTAGGCTTTTGTCAAGCGTGATTAGGAAGGAGAGTGAACGCTGGTGCTGTAATGCAGTGCATTATTTTTTCATATGTAGTCATAGCAATGTGTAAGAGCAAAGATCAGGGCTGCCTCTCTTCTTATGAGACATTTTTGTTATCATGATGATGTTACTGATAAATGAGGAACCACAAATCCACGCTTTTCAGCCTCTGCCTGCTCGATGGCGCACTTGGGATCGTGAGAGATGTTGCCTGTGCCGAGTTGTGCATCAGTACACTTCCTCTCCGCGCTGTAAGACTTGATCTCAGCAGAACATCCCTGATGACAAACTCTAGCACACCTCACACCAGCCTCTCCACTGTCACTCGTTCGGTCCCTCTCTTCGACATGAACAAAACGCTAATGTGGTGCATTCTTTCCTTTCAGAAGCTGCTTTCTGTCTAGCGTTTCCTCCCAACGGAGATGCCATTCCTACGCGCTGATTGACTGGAGGCGCTCACGATTTATCTCTTTTACAGCTGTTTGTGTGTGAGCGAACGTGCACGCACAAACATGCTTGTGATTGTGCATCAGGTTCTCTGGCGTCACACAAGGAGGTAAACACAGACTAATTAAATCCAGCAGCAGTCCCTGGTGAATGCCGCTCTCCATTCACTGTTGTCTTCTCATCGCTGTGACACAGTGAGGAGCCTCCTTATTAATTCAATTCAAGGTGAATGCAAGCGAAAGCTATTCAAGGGTGTGATTTACCTCACCGGCAGTGGCAGAGCCGTGGGATGACTCCCACCTTGTGAAGTCTCTGGGAAAGATGTTTGAAGATGTCCTTGGGCATCTGCTGATGTTAAGCTTTAGCAAATACTGAGCCTGAATTTGAAATGTAAGGGCGTTGGTGTCATTCTGGCGAGATTTCTTAAAATGAGTTCCTAAATCCATTTATATATTATTCACATCACGTGTAAGATAAGTGTAATTGGATGTAAGGAGATAAGCAGGTTCTTTTGGGTGATATGATGCTCGAGATACCCCTAATTACCTTTTCCTCTCATGTTGCTTCCTGGAGGCATACTCATCTACTTAATTATGATTATGTCCTCCCTTGAGCGAGCAGGTGAGAGGATGCTGGCTGTGTATGCAGTGCGTGTGGTCCTAAACAAGATACACAATCACCCCAGAAAGTGGAACACAGAGAGGCATCACGTCTGAGCTTGTCCTCATTGGTCATGGACCAACAGGTTTGCAAGTTAAAGAGTGTGCACACTCTCTGTCACCAGATCAATCACTACATACCCAGATCCTAACCAGCTCAAAAAGCTTATTGACACGAGGCGGTGAGTCAACAGCTCCTCCTATTGAGCACACCAGCAGCTTACACTACATTTTTTTCAACCAGCACTTGGGGGGGTGATTTGCATTGACAGCGGGTGTATGGCCACAGTGCTGGGGGACATGTTCATGCAGGTTTCTTTCTCAATAAAAGCTCCATGGTCCTCATTAATTTATGTATGCATAAAAGCTTCTAAAATTGACTCTATTTCCAGGGTGCCAGTACTGCCGCAAAGAGATGCGGTACAGATCCAGAAACACTTGCCTGCAGGCACTTGGAATGACATCTTAGACACCCAAACTATAGAATATTAAAACTAGAACTAAAGAGATTTCTATTTCTTTCAGGATTATTAGTTTGGCAGGTAGCAAATCATGTTTTATACAATATTTTTTGTTTACCGCGTTTCGGTATGCACAGGGAATTGCATGCACGTTTAGCCTGAATGAATGGCAAGTGTTGGAATAATTGCTTTACACTGCTCTCTGGGGTGTCTGGGCACAGGATATTAAGCTGCAGATTTCAGTGGTGTATGACACACAATGCATCTCACTGTTTCCACCCAATCTCTCTGTCTGACTCTCTCCTTTTTTCCTCTCTGCTATACATAGATCTTCATATAAAGTAGGAAGGCACAGCAGTGACTGCCCATAAGGTGAAAGGAAGGGTTTTAGAGGGGGAGACACTCTGCACCTCAGGAAATGTATCCATGAGATTCTTCTAAACAATCTTTGCTGTTTAATACTGTTCAGTGGTAAGAAAATGTCTTGGCCAAAGATCCTCCTGCTGTCAGGTCCAGCAGTGGTATTTCTGGCCCATTAGTTGGTGAAACCAGTGGGCCTGATCAGTGTGTTTGATCCTAAATGCCAGCACAGTGAGGCTCATGCCAGGTTAGATGGGATACTGAAACTCTCTCCTAATGAGCGATGGCCACTCTTCATGCTGTTATGAATCGAGTGACCTTTACCAAAGAAGAATTGCTTCGCACCGACAGCAATTATCTGCACAGTGGAAACTGATTTGAGAAAAGTTTTATTTTTAGACATGAGAAGTGCTTTGGCTGGCATCAGTTCTTTAACATGTTCTCCAGCATATAAGTTCTGTCCTTAAACACAGATGAAGTATTTAATATGTTTGGCAGCAGAGCTGGCAAAGCATTCCCGTGTGGTGTTTTCAGTTAAGTGGTTATAGGACTTTCATTAAGTTCTTGTTGAACTGCAAACACCTGAAGGCCTGCAGGGGATGCCTGGCACCATAGGAGGTTGGGAGGGAGAACTGTGAGCCTGAGCCCAAAGGGACAACACATTCATGCTTACAAAACCAAGTTTGTGACGTAAATACAGGAGGTAATAAGGTTGGGCAATGATTGCTGGCAGTAGGGGCACCAATAAAGTCTCAAACACAGATTTAATTAGTACATAACCTTGTTCTGCTTTATCAAATCTGATGTAATTTTCACAATAATTTACTAGTTCTTAAAAGATCATTGCATGTGTCTACATGGCTAAAGAGGGAGGAAGACATGACGCCAGAAAACAAATAGAAGATCTGACAATGACTTGGTGTCCGATTAAACCTCTTCCTGTTACATCTTCAACTCGGGATGGATGGATGAGACATGGAGCAGAATATCAGACGAGCTCACTGGACCTGGACCGCGAATCACACAGCGGGGCTCGATCTGATCAACGCTGTAGGTGGAGTGGAGGCAGGTGAGGCGCGTCAAGGCAGCGCTGAAATGACAGCTGAAAGCAGCCCACAGATGAACAGTTTTACATTTTGACAGCAACAAGATGATTGGTTAAAGGAGGCCGCGGTGGAACAGTGACAATCAGCTGATGGAGTCGACAGCATGGGGGAATATGCATATATATGGAAAGGTCAGAGCATTAAAAGTCAGCTTCAGTGAACTTTGGTTAAGCTTTATTTCACACAGTTGAACTGCATTATAACCATGTTATTATTGTACAGAGTCCTCCCAATACTAATACTGTGCCCCTCTAATCACAGACTGCTGTTTAAACTGTATAAACAAATTATAGTCAAAGGTTTAAATATATATGACTTGTGTTGGAACTGATGCATTTAATGTACTATCATCATCTCACTGAGTCTAAAACAACAGTATGCTTACAAAGTCACAGCATGTCCCTTGAGCTCATTGTGATTTAAGAGCAGAAAGGCTGCAGCTCATTATCTGTCCTCTCAGCACTAAAACAAATTAGGTAAAAAACATTTTAGGTAATGAGGCCAACTGTAATCCAGTAACTAAGTACATTGACTCGAGTACTGAACTAGCTTGAGTCTTTTCCTTTTCGTGCCACTTTCTACTTCTACCCCAGTGTGTCAGAGGGAAATGTACTTTTTACTTCACTACAGTAATCTGACAGCTTTAGTTACTTTACAAATTCATTTATTATTTTTGTAGACAAATGATGGTTTGTTTTGACTTAAACAACCCAACAGTATATAGGAGTACAGCTGAAATGCTTAGTCGATTAATCAATTACCCAGTTGAGCAGATTAATCCATAAAGTAAACAAGGTGGGCACCATTTTCCTGATTATTAAGTTACATACGTTACTTTAACGTTACAGAGTACAGTGTGGTGTACTTTAACTGACTGTAACGGACCTGAAGGCCTACTTTACCTCCAATACACACCTTTTAAAAACACAGTGTTTTTTTTACCAAGTCAGGACCTTTATAAAAACGGTTAGTCTAATATTCCCTGAAGGTTTAATGATTAATACGGCGGCCATGTATTGATCTGATTATCCCATCCCGTTAACGGCAGTAGCGGTTGCCGTGGTAACCAGCCTCATTTAAAAAAGGCGCGGTCTCGGTGACGTCGACGTCGTGTTAGCCCGAGTTAGCTCAAAGATAGCGAGCTAGCCCTCCAACATGGCTCCATGCAGGGTCTGCTGTACCAGTAAGTAGGACTTTGTTTGCTCTACCGTCAACCATTGTGTATCGATAATACTGTCTGGTATTGAATATATATAAGTGAGGTGTTTGTGAGCCAGTTAAAGGACCCACTCCCACTGAGAATGTGGACATTTACACAGTGGTTGAGTTGTTACAAAGTTTAACATCAGCTTATAATGGGGTTTCTTTTTAAATGTCAGCGGCCATGGAAGGTTTTTATTTTTACACTTATAAGTCAGTTTGCAGAAAATGTTAATCTTAACATTGCACCACTAGCAGTAGATTGACAGACATTCATGTTCCCCACAGGATGAATCTAATAACATTGGAAATCCTTTAACTTTTAATTTAAACATTTCAATGTGACCAAATAGGCCTACCTGCAAAATAATGATGACACTCTTACTGTAGCCTTATTTGTCCTTGTACTTGCTACCCAATGTTAGCATGCTGAAGATAAACAAAGATGGTAAACATGGTAAAAAAAAAAAAGCATGTTATCATTATCATTATGAGCATGGTAGCATACTGAGTTAGCACTGAGTTCAAAGACAGCCTTTCTTTTGTGTATCCTGTCCCTGTGCCTATGTTTGAACACCAGGACTGGGTTATATGTGTCATTCAGTTCTCTCTTTAGTTATTGTGTGAAGTCGATACAAGAGGCTCACTAACTACTAACCTTATAGTAACTAAATCAGCTACTAAAACCAGCTGCAGCACACTTTCTCAGGGCATGACAATCAGAATCACAGATATCACTATGGTTACTGTGTGTGATAGCTTTCTAGCTTTACAACATAGTAATAATTTACCTTATAACTAGGCTAAGTTTGAACTTACAGACAGCTGGTGCAACCGGCTGCAGATAACAAAGAAAAAGACCAATTTTTCCATCACCTAGCAACAGTGTTCTCATGAATGAACCCTCTTCAGGCATATCCTGTACCCGACCTCCACCTGTCGAAGGTGCTACCTCAACATACGTTCATGACCGTGTGTCTGTTTGATGTTTCTGATTTGGGAAGATATGACTAATGCAGCTTTAACATTAACAGTGTTAATAAATATTCAGGTTTAAATTCTCTTTTGATGCAATCTGAAGCATTTTGAGGACATTTCTATAGCACTGTGCCTGTAAATCTCCTTCATACACCATCCGTGGTCACTGCCCACGTCAATTATCTTTCATCATCATCATTAAAAAAAGGACTATATATGATATAGTAACCAGAAAGTAAGAGGAGGCTTTCTAGTTTCAGTTACCCTGGATGAACCATAGAGCTGAGTGAGTCAGTGTCATTAAAACTGCATCAGTCTTCAGTTAATGTCTTTTGATTCCTTGCTGCACAGCTTGATCAAGATCCCAAGGATACATTCTAGCAAAATCAACAGTGACAGCCCCTGAGCTTTCGCTCAATGCATGACTGACCCCTTATTAAACCTGATTGATTGTCAACTTGTGAGCTCTGTTCCCCAAGTTACTGTCAGGGATTTTGCGGTTCCGCCAAAGAAGCAGCAGAGTCTCAAACAGGAGTTATAAAGATACCAAAACCACTGAAACAAGCTGTGAACATTGCTCATAATTTTTAATGAGACAGGTAGCTGAGTAGGGAGTAGAAGCTGGGACATTTCTAGTTTTTCAGATAAGGTGTGACTCAGTTTAAAATGACTCATGGAAAGGAGGGCTGAAGCAGTTCATTGATTAGGAGTTTGACAGAAAATGAATCAAAAATGAATCAGCACCAATTTTAATAACTTGTTTAAAAATGTGAATAGTTGATGCTCTTTGTCCGCTGGGACAGAAAATTATTGTTTTTGTTGGACTGCTGTTTGAATGTATAAACTAGGGCTCCTTTTAATTTTTAACTATTTTCCAGCATTTAATAGACGAAACAATGATTAATTAAAATAAAATGAGCAATGAAAATAACCACTATTATCATCTGTGTGACTGCACTTTATTGAAGATTAGCTTCATTCATCTCCAATGGGGAAATAGTTTTTTCACTCTAATTGTTACACACAGGCCCAAAATACAATCAAACACACACACAGGGTTCACCCACATGCAAACGTGGAGCGATAGTGGCGTTCTGGGAGCAGTTAGGGGTGTGGTGCCTTGCTCGAGGGTAGGGGGTGAACTGGCACCTCTCCAGCTGTCTGTCCACACTCCATACTGTGTAGTCCGTGCTGGACTTTAACCGGCCACCCTCCAACTCCCAGGCCAAGTCCCTACGGACTGAGCTGCCGCCGCCCCTGTGGCCTTCTGTTTACTTTCTGCCTGGCCTGTCTGGCAATGTTGTCACTTCACTGGAGAATATTCTCCAGTGAAGTGACAACATTGACAGTTTCCTCCAAGGTGTGTTCATGTGTCAGGGTTGTTTCTGAGAGGGTAAACATGAAAAACCAGGGAACTGACTCAACTGCAGTTCACATATACAGAGAGGAGTAATAACGGACAGAAAGGAAGATCTTGAAATGAAATTAAGCTGCACACAACAGCAACAAACACAGTGAACAATAAGAAAATTCATTTGGGGATAAAATAACCCTGAGTCATGGACAAACAGTCGTCTATTGGAAGGGCACGTACTAATGCAGTGCAAGTGTTTCATACTTTCACCCGAATGCCTAAGACGGTTTTGAGTCATCCCCATCAAACTGATCACAATTGTGGAGAAACATGACCTCCTGCGTGATTAATGCAAGTGTCTCCATATGAGAAGTCTGCTTCCTGTCAGTCTCTGTGCACGTCCAAATCCACGTGCACCAGTCTCTTCACATGTATTATGTAAATAACAAAAAAGCTGCATTCTAATAAATGCCAAGTAATTAGAATGTGCAATGCTACTGAGTGATTTATGAATATTAATGGGTTTGACAACTCTCCACAAAGAAACAACAGAAACAAGCTGTGCTCTGCATCTGCTGGAACATCGAAGGTGTCATCAAGGGAGAATGAATTTGCGAAGAACAGTCAGCTTTCCTCTGAATACTGTTAACCGCTATCGGCAATGTACCTCGCATGTATTTCGCTGTTTGCCGATGTCATTTTCTTCCTCCTGTGGATAGCTGGTCAAACGTACGAGATATTGCAGATACACTGGAGTTTAATGTAAGACATTTTCCCAGCCAGCTATCTACAATATCACTGGTAAATGTAGAGGTTTTTTTTTTTTTGTCATAGATAATTTTAGAGTCATTGAAGTGGCAGAGAAACCAATTTACTTTGGACATAAGCCTCAATTGGCCATAAGTAGTGGAACTGTCTACCCTGCAGCAAAGCTCACAGCACTGTGAATGACCACATGAAGATATTGTGTGAGGACTACGCAAAGGTGAACATTGAAAAATTCCAAATGCAGCTGTGAAAGGACTGTGTCAAACGCTCCAGTCTACACTGTGAAGTTTCAGGTGTGGAGCTTTCAATTGAGAAATCATTCCCACCTTAGATCCACTCCTAAAAATGGGCTCTGTCCAGGCAGTCCCCCCTCAGAACATCTCCATCAGCGACGACACAGCCCTTCATTTGGTTATTTCTTTTTTCAATCAATTCGCTGCACACTTCCAACTTTTACACGACGTATAAGCTACAATGTGAACCCGCGTAATACGCTTCATGATCAAAAAGGAGCAGGGAGAAGAAGGAATTCTGTATCACCTGCCCTCCTTCTACAACTAACATGAATGGTGTAGCACACATTACACATCAATACATTGCACAAACCTGCACAGCTCTTTCATTTAAATAACTCATGTTGTACGGATTTTTATACTTTGCTTTTCATATTTCAGTTTTCTTTTTATGCTTCTTGACTTCCATTTCTAACTTTCTAGCTTTCTTTAATTTTTTTATATTTCTTTCATATATTTTATATTAACACAATTTTCTTCTGTGATCATCATCAGCGGATCATCTCTGCAGTCTTTTAGGCAATAATCTGTTTTCAATTCAACTAAATGTCTGTTTAATTGACTTGTTGGTCCTTATTTAGAATTCCTATTGCTCTCTTGTGTGTAGTGGATTTACATATTTATTGAATACATGTGGCCCCACACCTCTACACAGTAACTGAAGTATGGTACAATAAGTGGGATGTATTTGTTATTTAACTTTGTTCAGAATTGCTTCTGGACACTTTTGTCTTTAGATAAGCTATGTGAGATTTACAAGGAAGCTTATGGTCTACAATTACATCCACTTTATGCATTCAGATTTACTGCCAGCACGCTTCACACTGCTGTCTGTTTTCCAAATAACTACTTAACCATTGAAACTGAGCCTCTAATGCCATATGCCTGTAGTTTAGAAATATGATTAAATACAAATGTAGGTCGGAGGTTTAATAATGCACTCAGTAGTCATATCAGTGGCATCACAGTCAGCTCATATGTTGTTCTAGCTTTACTTAACAATAGCCACAATCTCCTTTTCACTACATGTCCGAGATCATTTCACTGCAGTGTTTTCCTCTCTCCAGTCCCACATTTACATACATCATGTGCTTCAATAGGCTTGCAAGATTAGGCCCAACATTTACAAGAAAATGAATTAAACTCATTTGCCACCTCGCCCAGATTTGTTTCAGCGCATCACCATTAACAAATGAATCTGAAGAAGCTATTCATTATCACACTATTAAGAATTTCCCATGAAGCGTTAATGTTTGTTTGTACAATATTAACTCTCACTGTGTCTCATTCTCACTGTCAACTTATTTTTATAGGTTGTGTATTTCATTTCAGTGGACTGAAATATATTAGTTTTTTGCCTTTGTTATCCAAGGCTTCTTACCATAATTCGGTTTCTTATGACATACCTTTAAAGCACAATTCTTGTTTTATAGTGATGTGTAGATCTATAATACGCTACATTCACCATCTCTACGTACTCCACTCCCATCCTCCTCTAAAATGTTATTTCTGAACGTATTTATTGTCTCTTTGTAACCCAACAACCGCAGGCCTTTTTTCACTTCCTTATCTTCCTTAAGTTGACAATCACACACTGTAAGCGATCACTTGTGAGGCCCACTTTGAGCAGTATTCTCCACTGTATTTGTGAAGCTGTAATACTGGTAGAGAGTGGTGTGATCGCACTGTGCCCCAGACTCTAACTAGGGCCTGGCAGTTATCATAAATGTCCCAGGAGGGCTGATAGCAAAGTCCAGATTCAGAGCATCGATTGCAGAAGTTCAGCACATTTCCCAGCTCAGTAAAGTGAGAACCTGTGGATGATTTATTTCACTATTTCACATGTGTTGCTTTTTTCTGTCAGTGGTGCAGAGAAGGGTGCCAGCGAGATTGCATCACTGCGTTAACTCATTCCGAATACAGATACTGCAAGAAAAGTCGAGGCAGAGTCTAAAAACTCTGATTTGCTGACAGTACAGCAGCTACGCAGTGAGGGCTGGATACAACTTAATTAGTCTCGTGTCTTCCTTATCAAGTGCTGTGAGTTATGATGGCGTAAACCTCTTTGAGCAATAGCCTGTACCAAGTGGTATGAGTATCCTATTAATGTTTCCCCTATCAATACATCTTTGAAATTGTATTTAACAATTCCAGTCTGGTGTGTGCACGTGTTTTCAACAGTTTAGCTAAATATACGGCCAAAGGAGAATAAACAGTTAAACATTTAGTGACGTTGTGACACTTAATTATGTTGTTCACAGTGGATGCTGCACATCCTGAGGAAGTGTTATTTTCTACGACAGTGATGTTAACAACAGTAAATCTAAACTAAACCACAAGCTGTTGTTTTGTTTTGAATCAGAGTTTTATTCAGCGACTTTTTCGTTACGGGAATTTGGTGCATACACGTGGGTAAATGTAGTTCACCCTCTGCAGTGGCGGGACAGTGTTCCCCATGTGGACACTGTTCTGGACACACTCAGTGATGGTTCCTCACTGTTTCCTGTTTGTTTGTTTGTAACTTTCCCCTCTCCTGAGCTCTTTCAAGTTTAGTTCGTCAAACAACGTGACTGTCAGTTTAATGTTTTTTTTAAGCCTTTTTTTACTTTTCAACAAAGTGGAATCAATCATCCCACATAGGAAGCATATTTTGGCTTATCCAATTGAAAGTAATTTGGCAGTAAAGATGGGGAAAGAAGGAAATGAATGTGTTTCTTGGCATTGTTTTGCCCAATTATGATCAAAACTGTACAGGAGATAAACAAGTCATCGCTGCACCATAGCACACTTAAAACCCTCTAGTGCCACCATCAGGTCAGTGTTTTTTGGCCAGGCTGAGAAATGTAAATGAAACAATCTGTCTAGGGCAACCATTACTCCCATCACTCCCATTTTTGCCTGTAATTGTAGACACTCCTTATGTTTCAGTCTGTATGTTTTGTTCAAAATCCAATCAAGTGGGTGTTTATGCTCCAAAACCAAAGTAAAGAGGACTTTAGTTACGTGAAATTGATCCAGTCAAAGTTTGAAAGAGTGGAAAATGGAGTATGTTCCACATTACTTGCTATAAAACTACAACATGGTGGACAGAATTGACATGTTTCAGGCAGATTAAAGCATTCAACATATTTGCTTTTGATGATGTAGCGCACAGAACTAATTATCGCAGGACTACAGGCTCAAATCCATAGTGAAACTGCATCAAAAGGCAGAATATACACGCATTACATTCATGCATTATTTATGTTATACACCCACAAAATTGTGCAACCTTTTCTGTGTTTACTTTAATGCTCTAATTGGCCACACACATATTCTATGGATCGATCTATGGAGCATAATGTCATCCTAATGATAAAGTGATAATACTGTTTTCATACACATTTCATAACCCCAGATGAAATGTGTCTTCATTGGTTCTGCACTTACAGTAACCTGTCTTTTGTTTTTTTAGTATTCCTTTATTGTTGCTGTGGTAGTAACCTGGGATGTGTAGCATGTAGAATAATTGGTCTCGCTCATGAATCATGATGCAAGCATACTTTCTTATAGCAGTGAGGGAATGGATACACCTCCCCTGCTGTTCAGTCATCAGTTCCTTTATTTATTGCAGACCATCTGACTGTGACGTCTTTCTAAAAACAGAGGCCTGTATCTCAACACCTCTTTCTCCGGTGTTGAAAAATGACTCGATGTATAAATTAGCCTCACTTTACTCATCTGGATGCATGTTTGCTGGCTGCTAAGTTACAACTGTATTGTTGTTTTGGATTAGCTTCATGTCCAATACTGTTGCAGAGGCTTATACATTGCCCTTGCTTGACTGCTTTGGCCCATTAGGAAGTCTCAGTGTAGCTGTTATTTGTATAGCAAGCTGGGCTTAAAGTCTTTATCAATTACGTGGGGACAGCTTCAAGTCACTGTAGAGAGGGTTCACTATTTATTGGCAGATATTTCTTTAGTCTAACTCCTCCATGCTCCTGTCAACAGAGTAAACAAAGCATGGTCAGGATGTTGGAACTCTCCCAGCCAGTGACAGCATTTTAGCACCAGCAGCACAGCCTGATATTCACAACATCTGAAGCTGCAGTGTTTCTGTTTCTTTTGGTTACTGGACTCATTTTCAATCATTGTCTTCTGTGGTAAGAGCTGTGCTATTGGGATTTGATTGACATTTTTAAACACAATGTTTCGATAAATTATTATTTCAAAATGTGTTTCTTTATATGTAAACACGAGTGCAGTGGGTGATAAGTAAAAGAACAAGGGAGGTTTCTTAATCGTATGGGAACAAAGGTACATTTGTTAAAATGTGACAGAATATGCACAGTATTCATTCAGGCATGAATTGGTGCTACGTGCAAGTGTGTGTGTGTGTGTTGTGTGTGTATGATATATATAATATGATATAACTATAGTATGAGCTATATATAGTAATAATATAGTATATATTATATGATATATAACGTAGTACGTATAATATACGACTCTTATAGTGTATGTATAGTTAATAGTACGTATATATAGGTATACCAACTTGAATATAAAAGTATAATAATATAGTATGTAATATGTATACTATTAATATATAGATTTATATGATAATGTATAGTATATATATATATAATATACGCTAATGTATGTATATTGTATAGTATAATATAGCCGTACGTATGTATGTATGAGTGATATAGTATGAACGTATGTAGTGTATATTGTGTAATATATAAGTAGATATGTATATGGTGTGTATAAAATTATGTATATGGTTGTAATATCAGACAGATATGTGTGTATATATAATATACTTATTATATGTGTGTATAATATATGTATATGTAATAGTTATAATGTAATCATGTATAGTATATACTATGTATTATGTTATACGTATCGATAAGATATTAGTAGCTATCGTATAGCTATTATAAGTTGCTAATTAGGTGATAGGTAGGTAGGGTATAATGTATATATATGTAGTAATATTATAATATATTATATATGTATGATATATAGTATAGATATATAATAGTAGGATTCTTCAGTAATATATATAATATATAGTATATTGTATAATGTAAATGTATATGATATATATGTATATTGTATTATGTATATATATATGTTATATATTATATGTATATATATATTATATATGTAATGTATATAATAGTAAATAATATATAGTATGTATGTAATAGTATATATATATGTATGTATGTATGTATGTATGACATAATGTAGTGTAATATATATAGCATATGTATGTATGTATGTATATATACATATATATATATATATATATAATATAATCGTGTGTGTATGTATCATATCATTGTGTATGTGTATATGAAACGTCATATATATATGTAATAAGTATACTAAATGTGTATACTATATCGCGTGATATGTATATTATGTGTGTGTATAATATATATAACTATAATTAGTGATGACGTATAGTGAAGATATAGTGTATATATGATAAGGGCTGTTATATAGGATAATGGTGGTGATATATATAGTATATGCTAGATATATGACCTATTACTGTGTATCATATGGATAAATGTGTGTATGTATAGTTAATGTGTGTATATACTATAGCCGTATGTGTTATGTATATATATGTGTGTATGATAACGTGATGTGGGTGTATACCAGTATTATAGTGTATGTAGTGTAGTATATAATATAGTAAGTATGTATAGTGTATAGGTAATACTGTAGTAGTGTGGATATAAGTGTATATAGCTGTATATAATTGCATATGTATATGATTGTTAGTAGTATTAATAAGGATTCAGTACGTACAGCTGTATATGGTGCGGTATGATGTGTACCTGCTGTATGTATAATAGTAGTGTATATAGTATGTATACGTGTGTACACTGATTAATAGTATAGTACCTAATGTGTATATAACTGATAGTGTATGATATATATATGTATAGTAAACTATATGTATATATATAAACTGAGCTATATAGAATGGGTATATATGTACACAACCAACCAGTCACCAACCTTGTTGTGACATGCAAATACAAAAGCTCAAACAACTGTTTGAAGCTCAATACTATTTAAAAAAAAAAAAGAAAAAAGAAAAACCAAGAACACTGGTAATGTTCAAATATTAGATAAATTAATATAACATATCAAAGTTTGTAGTTTGATTTAGTATTCATAACATGAAAAAAGAAATATAACTGGGATGCATGTGCTGTTGTATGTGCACATGTACTTGTACTAAGTAAATCAGTAATCTGTAAAGTCTAGTGGTCAGCAAAAAAATAATTAGCATTTCTGATAATCCAAACCACACGTTTGATGATCCCAGGTTCTCCAATGAGGCAATTTGCTGTGTTTACTCATCTTTAAATATAATATCTTTGGGTTTTGGACTATTGGTGGGACACAATAAGACATTTGATGACATCACCTTGGGCACTAGGAAATTATGATGGTAATTTTTCAGTTTTTCTTTTTTTTTTTGAACTCATTTTATTTTCACTAAAATACACAAGTAAATAAGTAAAAAAAAACAAAAAGAAGAAGAAAGAAAAAATAATAAAAAAAAATAAAAAGTAATAATAAATAAGACAAAAGTACACTTTTCTTATTGCATTAACAAACTCATTACAGGGCTCCATCTCTTTATAAATGTGGGTCTTTGTAGTCTTATTGCATATGTCATTTGTTCCATCTCATACAGTTCCCATACTTTTTTAAGCCATATATTATATGTTGGTGGTTCCGGTTTCAACCATCATATCGTGATTTTCACTGTTTTAAAAAATATTAATTGATTGAACTAAATAATAAATAATCTGTAGATGGGTCAATAATGACAATATGTAAATAAAATCCATAAAACTCTGCACACACATCAGAGCAGAAACAGACAGACAGTTGTTAAACCTTGCAACTACTTGCGATGCTCTAGTCTGCGACACTGGCAGTCAGCCAGTTCACAGCAGTGCAGCTGGACGAGACAGTGTACGGTGGCCCTGTGCGACCGCATGCTGCACGTCCTCACGCTGTTTTGTGACCGGACATACTTTGTGATAAATAATAATAAAATGGGAGGGTCGAGCATTTGGAGCTGTCCGAGGTGCATCGTACATGTTAACTCTTGTGTCGCTCATGAGGCGGTGCTGTCTGTGCTCGGCTCACAGTGCAGCTATCCCGACCAGCTCATAGTTAGAACTCACTGGACCAGCTGACTTCGCAGCGAGCCGATTGGCTGCTGGCACCGGTGACGTCCCTCACGTTCTCACAGCAGCCAATGGAGGTTTGACAAGCTGAGGTTCGTGCAGCGGAGACGGGTCAGCTCACACCGCGACTGTGGCCCGAACCAGCACAAATACACAGTCCTTCTCCAGGAGCCAGAGCCCGCAGTTAGGATGTGGAAGAGTCAAATACATACATACATATATATATATTTAATTTGTCTGTCAAGGTTATGTTATAGTAGTGACTCTTTAAACGAGTAAACAATAAGAATAATCTTAGATTTATTGTAACTTCCTCTATTTGTGAGGTGTCACCTGCTGTGTTTACACTCGCCCCCCCCTCCCACTCCAGAGGACCCGCCCCCGTCTCCGTCTCGACCGTGTACTTCCTCGTTATTGTTGCCGTTACTATAGCGACTTTGGAGCCCCGTCCCCGGTTGGCGGAGCCGCTGTGACCTCAGAGTGACGTCGGGAGTTCCTCTCCCCGCAGGGCTGCGGAGCCTCGGTCCCCGCCGGGAGGGAGCAGCACGCACTGTTGACACGTGAGCCGTTAAGTTCCCCGTGGTTCCTGCCCATGTTTTCATCTGAGCCCCGGTCCGCGGCCGCAGAAGATGTGTCTGTGTGGTTGTAAGACACAAGTTTAATGACACAAGTTCCAGAGAGAGACAACATGGTCAGCCGGATCCTCTTCTGCGTTTCCTGCTCATAAACACAAGATCTGAGCTCTGTGCTGCTGCTGAGGCCGACTTCAATGTAAGTGTACTGTGAATGAACAAATTGAAGGTGATAGTTGATCAACTAACCAGCCAATATTTCTACCTGAAGTAGTTAGAAAGTGAACCCAAAAGTTAAATGACACTTTTTTCAAGGTGATGGTCATGTAGCCCCTTGATTATTGATTATGTTTGTGGCAAGTTTGATGCCTAAGGTCAACTAAAAGTGTAGGTGAAACAACACTTGTATCTTTGGCGTCTACCTTTGCTGATCTTTGTGCACAGTAAGTGTACTGATTAACTGCCATAATATCTAGGTTGGTTGTCCTGTGTCCATTGCTATATATTTGTTTTCTGATGTTTTGCTGAATCAGTCCTAACCTGTTCCGCAGGTTAAACTGTGGACTGTTCATTATTGAGAGGGAGAAGGGCTGGCTGTTTGAGAAATGAGTTGTTTTGGCGATAACCCTCACTCCCTCTGTGCTGGAGCATTAAAGTTAGCTTCATATTTATGTTTCAGAGCTGGGAATGTCAAATGATTTAAGTACTGTTGGAGCTGGTAGTTGTAGTTTGCCGTGGGAAGGGGGATCAGAGCGCAGAGGTTTAAGGAGCACAGTTTGCTGTTAAACTTAATAGTTGAGAGGTCAGCTAATACTACCGACCTATGATGTGAATATAATAAGATATGGTTATTTATGGTGGACGGAGGGTAATGTGTTTTCCCCCAGTCACTCGGAAAAAGCTCAAGGAGATATATTTGTAACTCTAGGGAGGGTCACAATAAAAAGTCACACCTTATCCACCGCCTCCCCTTTGGTAAATAAGGAAAAGTCCCTTATATCAGTATCACCCTGGTTTATTGTATTTAGTCAGTTCTTTGTATGCAGGGATATACAGTTCTTGACTGTATAGAGCGCTCTGAAAAGTTCACAGCCATATGACAAACTTCACATGATATAGGCACCAACGGCTGCAGGAGGAAACAAAAACCTCTTTTCATGCTCGACCCCTGCGTTTGGTTCCCGTCAAACTCGTACATACACAGGGACTATGTGTTGCAGTGTTTTCCCAGCAGAACTTATTGTATCAGTTTCTGTGATGGGGCTCTGTTTGGGCCCCGCTGCGTCATCTGTATTGAATCTCATAATTGACCACGTTCTCTGGACAGTCAATCTGCACCCGCGCACAGAGTCTGGCTGACCTTGTCACGGGGCTTTGCCATAGAAGGGATCAGTGACAGTGTACGGACACACCGGCAGCTCAGATGTCTGCCCTCCAGCTCCCGGGGCCTGCTGGCAGGTCGTCTTTAAATAGATAAGCACTTTAGTTGTATGCCAGTGAGAGGCCGTGACCTCTGAACAAGGTGATTTCTCAAGTCTATCTGCGTCTCAGAGGGTGATTCAGCAAAACACAGCTCCTCTCTAATAGTTCTCTCGGTTAAAGGAAGCCAGAACAAGCAGACTGCTGTGTTTTATTCTTCCTTTTCCCACTGAGAATTAAGCAAAAATTTCAGCTTGGAAGTGTTGTTCTTGAAGAAAAAAATAAACTGTAGTCTACTGTATATCGCACTATTGCAACAGATGGTTGCAACGGATGTTTAATGCTTTCAACAGTGCTTAAACAATTAATTGATTAGTCAACTGACAGATAATTAATCAGCCACCATTCTGATCATAGAATAATCAGTGAAATAATTGTTTAAGTAAAACTGGCAAAAATGTATTGGTTCCAGCTCCCTTAATGTATAGACTTTGTTTGTCTTATATTAACAAAATAAATATCTGGTTTTTGGACAGTTGGTTGAACAAAACATCATCTTGAGCCCCTTGGAAATGTTGATGGGCATTCTTCAGACCAAATTAATAATTGACTACCAGGGCACTCGCAGATCTTCGCCAAGGTGTTTTGTTTCTACAGTAATGATAACAGAGGTGGCTGTTCTGTTTTGTTGTATGTGTAGACAAGACATTCACTTAATCACAAAAGTTACATTTGACCTATCTAGCAATGTTAAGCAAAGTACAAAATAAATAATGTATCTGATTCCAAACTTGAATGGTTTCTTCCTTCCTCCCATGCTACACCCTTCCACTGTGTTTCATGAAAGTCGGAGCTACTGCCCATTTCCTTACCGACAGACAAACAGAATATACAGATGGTGCTAAAAACAAAACCTCTTTGACGGAGGTAAAGACAGATGAGTCAGTAATGAAAGTCATTACTAGTGTAGTGCATCCCTAATTTTCAGTGATTACATCGGCTCAGACCTGACGTAATCAAACATTATTAGATCTGAGAGCTCTTTCAGACACTAATAACAAGCCTGTTGTTCATTGCTTCTTAAAACTTGGAAACTTGTTTTTGGAAGGGGATTTTGAACTTTTTATCTGCGGTGGCATTATGAGGTACCGATGGTTAAATATCTGCAGTTACATATTTGCAGGCAGTTGTCACTAATCTGAAATGTATTTGTGATTAACAGTGTTTTGCTGTTCTCTCCCCAGAGGGTCTGCCATGTTCTCTGATGCCCTAGAAGCAGCTGGGCGGGTGGAGGGCCTGCCTCTGTCCTCCCCGCAACCGCTACCAGAGCTAGAGGAAGAAGAAGCAGATGCATCAGCGGAGAAGGGGCCAAAGAGACAAGGCCGCTACCGGCAGAGCCTGCAGCTTTTAAAGCCCTTCAGGATAACTCACAAGTAAACAGCATTTTATTTAAATTCATGTGGCGACTATCTGACAGTGAGCCAGATAAAGGTGTACATAAAGACATGCAGACAGTTTGCAGGCAGGCACACTGACAGACAGACACCCATTTAAAGACCTACATAGACATTAAAGTTCAAATTTGTTGTGTTTGCTGCCTGACATGCTGGCAGTAGCAGGAGGCCATGATAAGGGGTGGAAACTTATCCCCCAGCGACAGACAGCGCCGTGTTTGAACATATGCCGACTGATAAACTGCCCCTGAACTTTTTTTTCTTTTTTCGCTGCTCTCTCAGATTTCTGTGAAGAGCGTGCAAATTACTGTTCAAACACTGCGGGCATGATTCACCTTTCGTCGACTCTGCCAAGCAAAGGCGCCGCTTCTTTCTCAGTGGCTTATGTGGGCCTGCTCCCCCAACATAGCACCTTTGTGTACGCCTGCACTTTTAGACATCTCACCCATTTTCACGTCTTCTTCTCTATTCCAGACACCAGCACCCAGTCGATAACGCCGGCCTCTTCTCATTTATGACTCTGCACTGGCTCTCCCCACTGGCACTGAAGGCCTACAAGGCGTCCAGCTTGTCCATAGATGATGTGTGGGGACTGTCTTGCCACGAAGCCTCTGAATTCAACTGCCAAAGGTGAGGTAACTGTGGCACTGCTGAGGTCCGCCTGATGAAAGTGACCTGCGGTGGTCAGAACACTATTTTTGATGCTGAAACACAGTATTCTCAGAAAATTGCAGTTGGGGTGAGATGTGACATGAAAAGGGTTTGTCTAAAGGTGAGGTTATACCACGTAGGAGTAAATTGTGAGTTGTCAAAAACCCTGTTGCCTCATCCCATTCAAATTCTGCCAGAGCCTTGGCATATTTTAATAATGCAACAGAGAAGTGAGGAAGCAACAACTGATGGAGATGTGACCATGAGGCTTTGTAGTGTGTAATGCAGAGGGTCATGGGACACGGGTGACACTGACTGACCACCGCACAGTCTAGCACGGACAGTGACGTACTAGTCGGGAGTCAGAGCTAACCAGCCAGAGAAGCTACTGTCAGACTCTCTGTATCTCTGCTGGAATAACAGGGAGTCTGGTGGAGCTTAAGACAGTCACTAGAAGCACATTTATGGCCCTTTGAGAGAGTCACTAGGTGGGTACCCATGCTGTTTATCGTGGTTAAGGTTGCTGTTTGTAGGCCCTTTTTTAAGCTCTGAATAAAGAAGTTATTGAGCCGAAAAAAAACTGTTATTTTTACATATGCATCAATAATCAGTGTGGTTATGTGTGCAGTGAAAAGAAATTATTTAGCGTGTAGTTCCTCTTTAGGATAAGTCTGGTGATACTGCATACTATATTTTGAAACTGCTAAGTTAAAAGCTAAGCTAAAAATGAAGGTATATAGTTTTTTAAGATTAATGTCCAGTATGCGTATGCAAGGAGGAGGCAAAAATTACTGAGAGACAGACTGACGTAGTGGAGAGTTTTCATGCAATGTGTTGACATGAAGAGAAGTATAGAATATTGCCAGCCTTATGCTTTATGTACAGTGCAAACAGCAGACTGCACATAGCATCTTCATCATATGCTCAAGACACACAGAGATCAGCTAGCATTCATATGGTGGAATGCTACCTCGTCCCAGGTTTTCTGTGCGTCAGTCAGTTTGTGTTAACTTGATAAAACAGGGCAACCCTACAAGGTCTCTCAGATTAGCTAATACTAAAGTACTTGCTTTAGTTAATATTGAACACAAGTGGTACATATTCCCTTACCTGCCCTGATTTGCAAATAATCAAGTACTAATTAACATGCACTGAACCTGTGACTTCTTCGGTCCCTGGGCAGTTGCCTGCTTTGCCTGGTTGGTAATTCATCCTTGGAGGAAATGAATTGCTGTGTCAGTGAAAGATTTTGTGTGCCCGCCTGCTTTGATATTAAATCAAAGTCAAAACGGTATTATAATCTTGCAAATTAAATAAATTTTTGTCACGTAGACACAAAATATGTTACAAAGAATGAGCCGTAAGGTGAAAAGGTCGTGTGTTTTGTTTCAAGTACCCAGTGGCGCTTGTTGTGTCAGGGTGTATTCAGGTGAACAGATCTACATCACACTGCTTCACTCTCACACTGTAGGGTCACTGGGATTGTTTTTCTTTTTTGAACAAATATTGAGAAACCGTATTTGCTTTCCTTGCCCTGCATGTGAGCAAGATGCATGTGGTGACACTATTCTCACACAGACACACACTGATAACCTGCAGACAGTAAGAGGAAAACAGGTGCAAGGCTCAGTATAGATATGTAACTCCCTGCCATGTAAACAGCTGTACATGATTTGTGCTGTATGTGCTCAGCCTGTGCAGTGACACTTTCTGGATGAACATCCAGTCTTTCTTTACCAACACAGGAACATGTGCTAGGATGGGAGGCTGCTAAGAATAGCAGGGATTAGAGATTACAGTGAGAGTTAGTGCCTGACTTGTGTGGTTATGTCATTAACTCCTCTACCTGCGATGCACTGTGTCTCCCTGTCACATTCATTAGCTGTCATTGACTGGAGTTCAGCTGGAGCAGACCAAGAGATAAAAGTCACTGTTTGCCTGCCAAATACAGCTTGAGAAATGCCTTACGTACGAGCGCACTGATTTCATGAATGGACAATTAGGACTTAGACTAAGGTTATTAGAGGTTGTCTGAGGCCTTTTGTTTTTACAGCTCGCTGAAAAGAAAACCAATGTTTTTTCCATCACTCACGTGCTGTCAAGTCATGGTGCCATGACTTGGCAATATAGAGGAGGGTGACTATTTGAGGAAGTACACTCTTGTATCTGGTGATAACTGTGTGGGTTGTAAATGGCCTGTTCTGTTTAAAGGCTGTGGCTCAGGGCCTGGAGGTTTAGTGCTGCTGCTCCTGCTTTGTGTGTGTTAAAGAACACATAGAGAGGAAGCAAATGAACACAAAGCTATCACACTGGCACGGGTGGGCGATGGTGTGCATGAGCGCTGCAGAGTCGCTGGAGACGGGAAGTCTTTATTTTGTGTTTACATAGCAAGAACAGTTACGCAACCCCGATGCAAAGCAGAGATGATGGCGAAAGGGGGAATGGGAAAAGCACCCTGGGAGAGTTGACACTTGTTAGTGCTCAGTGAGGTGCGAATTTTGAATGCGATGTCCTGGCCAACACTCTCTCGAAACATCAGCTCCGCTTGCCATCTGGCAAACTGAGACGATTTCAGCCATGTTTAAAAGCAAATCATTCTTCCTTTGGAGCCCACACCGTTGCCCCGGTGCTCACATCTCCATTTATGTGCATGGATTCTTTTAAATCTTAGAAATTATGTTAATTATGATGATCAAACCTATAAATACACGTGACTTTGGATGTAGTCATATTTACCATAATGTATGTATATGTTTAAATGAAAATACATTTTTTTTAATTATTTTTGTTTTTACATTGCTTAGGGTTCATTGCTTGATCAATTGATGGGATTCTCACATAGAAGTCGTGTTTCCAGTGACTCAAGCTGTGCTCTGTGCTGTTATTGGGCTGCAATTAATTGTAATTTCTTAGATTCTACACCATTTGACTTCAAGTAGTAATTATCAGTCAGTGTGAGAGTGTAGTTGGTTTAATGTTCTGTCTGTCTCTGATACGTTTTTAATAAAGTCATTAGGGCGTAAATTACTTTCTGCAGCTGCTGTGCTGCTGCTTTATAGAGTCATTAGCAATGATGCATTTGGCCAACAAGATATTTTACCGTCTTAAAGGGGCATTATCCTGCAATAAAAGTACATTAGCACATCTTTAACATGTTTAGTAGTACCTTTTCTAGTGTAATTATGTGATGGATCATTCATGATTGTACATTCTAGGTCACCTTTACATTATTATCAGTTTAGCTGCTCTTTTTTGATTTTTAACTGCCACGATTGGCTGCCACACTGTTTACGTCCCCCATTGTGCATTCAGTCAATCTGATAAATTAGAACCGCAATCCTGCAGTTTTTAATCAACATAATTTAAAGAAAAATAATAATACATAAAGTATTCTTTTCACTTATGATAATTTTGCCCTTCAAAAATGCCAGCTTTTACATACAGTTAATTCAGCACTTTGCATAGCGTTCACGTGCGAGAGCGATGCAAGTTGGGAAAAATTAGTTCGACTAATTGTTTTGACTCATGAGTCAATAAATTCAGTTTAATGTAATTTTGTTTGGCTGAGTTGTGACTTCCTGTAGCTCGTCATCAATCTGTGCTCCTGATTTCTGGTTCCAGGCTGGAAACTTTGTGGCATGATGAGCTGAAAAGACGAGGACGAGAGGGGGCCTCCCTGACAAGAGTCTTCTGGAGGTTCTGCCAAACCCGCATGCTGGTGGCCATCTTCTCCCTCCTCCTCACAATGGTGGCAGGCTTCGTTGGGCCTGTGAGTACTATCCAAATCCTCATTTCCCTTTATATTCTGCTGATTCGGCTAATATGCCTTTCAGCATGTTCGCTGGCGTGGAGTCCCAAGTCCGGGTGTATTTTCTGAAAATCACTTTATCCCTTTTCACGCTGGTCTGGAAATTGAAATGAAACCATACTGGGAGATTACAAAGCCTTAGATAGTGAAACCCATATTAATACCATAGATTAGCTGGTTTGTACCCAGTCACGCTTTGGTCCAGAAATATGTTGTTGGGTTTTTATTTATCTGCCACACTTTTGGCTTTAGATTTTCCACTAAAACAATTCGTTATCAGAAATTTTAAATAATCACCTTAAACTAAAGGGTAATTATGTTTGGAATTCCCACTGTATGATATTATTGAGTCGGTCCCATTGGTCCTCAGGCTCTAAACAGTTTATTGTAATGTGATGTTATGTGTACACTATGTGCTTGCTACTACTTGCAACTAAATAGCATTAACTGGATTTAGTTCTTACACAATGACGCATGTGTCTCACATTTACTGACTGATTTATTTAGTACACTTTAACAAAGCCATGTTGTATATATTGTCTCTGTAATTTATCTTATTTTTCACATTTGACTCAATACAAAATTTGGACTTTTCATGTCCACGTCAGGTCTTCTTTACTGTTTTGTATGCTTATTATGCTCATACGATCTTTAATCTGTTGATTTAAAATATTCTCTTTCATCTTCTTATCGTATTTTTGTCTTTTCATAATGGTCCCTGCTTATCTCGATCTATGGCATTTCCTAAATTGTACCCTCTCCATCTCTTTGTTCTTTTTCTCCACTTTCTACTGTCCCATTTCATCCCCTCCATGTTCCTGCTTATTGTCTACATTGTTTTCTGCTCATTTTTGTTCTGTTACTATTTCCCCACTGTCTCCTTCACCTTCTTTTCCACTCTGTTCACTTCCTCCCTGTTGGTCCCCAGGCTCTCTTGGTTCGAGCTCTGCTGGAGTACTCCCAGAGCTCAGAGAGCTGCGTGCCGTACGGCCTGTCTCTGGTAGCCGGGATCTTCCTCATGGAGCTGATGCGCTCCTGGTCTCTGGCACTCATGTGGGCCGTCAACTACCGCACCGCAGCACGCCTCCGTGGGGCAGCTCTTACGTTTGCCTTCAACAAGATTCTCCGCCTACGCAGCACTAAAGATGTCGGCCCAGGCGAGGTAGGTGATCTAACCCTGGAGGGGACTCATCTCCAAATTAGCTAAATCATCCCTCGCAGCGGGGCACCACATGCAGATGATTGAGATGGATTTAATTTCTGCTCTTACACAATTCCTGCTTAGATCTCAACAAATCCCATAGCCTGAGGGAAGGGAGGCTTTCCAAGATTAGTCATTACACAGCTTAAGAGGAATCGCTGTCCAACAAGTAAACGTGGGAATAACTGTTTTTGTAAAATAGCTTTTATAGTCTTAGTGGTGAGATTTCAGTATGTCTTGGTGGAAGATTTAGTTCATTGTATGGTTTTAATGTCATTTGTAATGTAAATCGCTGTCTCTCTTCCTAGCTGATCAACATCTGCTCCAGTGACGGCCAGCGGCTGTATGAAGCAGTGTCGATGGGCTGCCTGCTGGCGGGGGGGCCCCTTGTGGGAATGCTGGGTCTGTTGTACACTGCGTACTTTCTGGGCCCCACTGCTCTGGTGGGGTCGGCTGTTTTCATCCTCTTCTACCCAGCCATGGTACGACTTCAGCTGTAACATCTGTAACAGTGAAAAGCTTTGAAGCTTTTGCTCAATGTTGCTGTTATAAAAGAAACAGACAAAGTAAAGGATAGGATTTGTTACAAGCACACAAATTAGAATAGATTAATAACAACACGCACACACAGACAGCCAGTGTTTTTAATATTGTGTAAATTGTTGGCAGCAAGTTTTCATTACAGACTTTTATAAAACTTATACCAAGTAATGATCACACTCATTATAGCAGTGACAAGCAGTTTAATTACAACAATTTCAAAAAGTTTGAGAGTCGTTGCTTTATTGTTGACTCATTATTTGCTGCGCTGCAACTTTTTTAAATTTGCTTAATAAAAGACATAAGTACTCATCACTTTAGAATCTTTGCGTTAATTCAGGCTGTCGAAGACTACAAACAGCACTTTTTAAAAGCATCATAACTCTTTGGCTATCAATCTCCTGTCAACTTTGTAGCTGTTATTTTCAAATTACACTCAGTCTAAGCTGGAGCCTGACAGCCGGAGACCCTGGTATTGATGTGAAAGGCATTTATCACTCCAGTCCCCCGGACAGCCCTGCAGCACGGCTAATGTGATTGTGTCTGCTTTCATTTCCTCCCCTGCCACTTATTTCTCTTGTCATCATTTCCTCTGTTCCTGTCTGGACAGATGCTTGCATCGAGGCTGACGGCGTATTTCCGCAAGAAGTGTGTGACGGTGACTGACCGGCGCGTGAGGCTGATGAACGAGATCTTGGGCTGCATAAAGTTCATCAAGATGTACTGTTGGGAAGATGCCTTTGCACAGAATATTCACAGTGAGTGACTGACAGGTTCCCAAATGACTCAGCGATATCATAATACACTGCTGTTTGCGGTTAGGACCAGGTAGTTTCCTAGTTCCTACAGATGCAAAACGATGCTGATGCTTATGCTTAAGTTAAGTTATTTTATTATGCTTTTTATTCCCAACTCACTCAGAATAAAGGGTCACCTCATTTGAACACCTGTCACTGCTGCAAATGAGTAACTAATAAGTCAGTTTATCACCTGAAATTAGACTTATCCTCCTTGTGAACTTGCAAGATAACCCTGACCCTAAATCCATTTTCATTAGCTTGCTCCTTTTAAGTCGTTCCTTGTGCCATCCTCTATAATCAAGGCTGGTTTGAATTCCTTGGCTTCAAGGTTAATTTGAAAGGTGTTTGGGGCCTTATGATACCTTGAATGACTGTCAAGGCTGCTCTACTTATCCATGAATTAGTGATGGACTTTTCTCATGAGGCCCTTGCTTTAGGTTGTGGATAAGGATCATTTTCCCCTTTTAATCATGCTCCAAATTAGTCAGGTGGGGCTTGTTTTCACTGCTGTCCTTTGATTACCTATTATAATCATAATTAATTGGCATTCAACTTAATGGCCAATGAGTCTGAAGAGTTACAGTGTCATTCCCTTCAATTACTATTGTTGTTAAATAGATGATCACAGTGTTTTTGCCTGCGGTGTGTGACTTTTGCTTTTGTGATCCACGCAGAAACATGCATAACGTCCAAAGTGAATCCCATGGAGAATAACATGTAGCAGGAGGAGGGAGTTCTTTTATTTCACGCACAGTGCTGTCGGGGCTGAATTAAAGATGCACAAGCTTTTTGTTCCAGTGTTTGCACCCAATGAACTGGGTGAACAAAGCAGCTAGCGTGTGCATTTGGGAGATACAAACATGGAGGAGGGGGGCAGGATTTGGGCATTACACTTGGACAGTTATCAAGGTTCAGCAGGTTTTGAAGCCCCTTTCATACCATGTATGGATGTGGGGCCCTTGTCCTCCCTCTTGTATCTATTTCTGTCCACTCGCTGTGTGTTAGTGACTCTTATGGTGTTGTTGATTGAATGTTCACCGGAGAACCCTTTGGGAGTCACTCAACCCTTACTTTATTTTCGCTCTCTTTCTGCTCGTCTTTGCCTTTTTATCATCTATCTCTCTCTGTCTCTCTCTTATCTCCTCCACAGAGGTGCGATCAGAAGAGAGGGGCATACTGGAGAGAGCTGGGGTCGTCCAGAGCCTCACAGTGGGCGTGGCTCCCATTGTCGTGGTTATAGCGAGCGCGTGCACTTTCACCCTACATATGGCTTTGGGCTATGACCTTACTGCAGCTGAGGTATTTAATACAGGAACCTGTAGTCGCCATGTTCACTGCATATTTCCATTTTGGATTCATCTGTGTTCACTGGAAACATGCTTGGTATATGTTTTTGCTAACCATCAAATCCTCATAAAATTCTATTTCCTGGAGCACCCCCCTTGGTTTGATGCATCTGTCCAAGTGGATAATTATCCAATTTCCAACTAAAGCTGATGTGACAAGTCACTAGCCATTATGAGCATTTATAGATTTTAAAGTCAGGTGTAGCCCCAACTAAAAAAAACTAAAAAACTTTCGAATAACCATTTCCATCTCTATACATCCCACCTCAGGCTTTCACTGTGGTTGCAGTTTTCAACTCCATGACCTTTTCCCTCAAAGTCACACCACTGGCTGTGAGGTCACTGTCAGAAGGTGCTGTTGCAGTGACAAGATTTCAGGTGAGAAATGTAGTCAACGACCCCAGCCACCCAAAATAAAGACAGCTGATATGCATGTTATTTAAGACACAGTTTGTGTTTTGACTCATACAAGGAATCCCAACATTGTTAAAGCAATCCATATACAGAACTGTACACAAAATATATAGCTAGGTGTATATAACAGACTAAAGGACATTTAGAGACTTGACATACATACCATGTCAGTGGGAAAGCAGGTTTTTTTTTGCTCCAACTGATGCTGATGCTAAAAACAAGTCGACCCACACTACACCCTGACATTTTTAACATACTGTATTCCAAAGACATGGTAAAAGTCACATGTTAGTGAAAGATTGTTTCACAGTGCTAGCTAGTGTTAGATAAGCAAGCGTTACTGCCAAAGATGCGCCGAAATGCTTGAGGCGTTTTCACACTAAAGCAGTCCATAAAGTAATGAAGTACTCAAGAACTTGTTAGACTGTACCTTCAGCATGAGGTTGAGTAATGTATTGCTACTGTTGTCATGGCATGGCACAACCTCAAGTACGTTAAACCACGTTTGCTTTAACTCAAGCAAAGACAGGAACTTTGACATTTTGTCAAAATGAAATGTTCCATAAAGTAACCCATTGTGTCTGTCTCCACAGAGGCTCTTTATGATGGATGACAGAGAGGTTGTTTTGGTCACAATGGAGGATCCTAGCAATGCAGTCGAATTTCAGGATGCCACACTGGCTTGGGAAAAGGCTCGCTCTCCCAGTGCAAAACCTAACCTGCCTCCAAAGAAGCGAGGAGGGATGAAACGCGTGCTGCGCAGGGAGAAGCTTAGCCTGTACATTTCCACAGAGGACAGCAAAGGAAACAACAAGGAAGGTCCCAACGCACAAAGTCTGCTAACAAATATGGAGCAGGAGAGCCCGCAAAGCACCATCTCCTCCACTCAAAGCATACGACCTCCGCTGCACAAGACCCTGCACCGCATTGACCTACGCATTAAGAAGGTAACAGCACAAGGATATACATTAAGTGGACATTTTTTATTTAAGGAGGTGGCCAAACCTTAGCCTGCTTCATGCCACTGTTTTCTTCCCTTTCAAGGGTTCGCTGGTTGGAATCTGTGGTGGTGTCGGTAGCGGAAAGAGCTCTCTTCTGTCTGCTCTACTAGGACAGGTGAGATTTAACTGGATGTTCAACAAGATTACCTCAGTTCAAGTTTCCTCTTCAGACAGCACAGACTAACAGCAACAAGGCAGCTCTTTTATTCTCATACAGTAGAAAGTAAAGGCCTACAACCTGAAAAGGAACGTTTCAAGTGTTTCCTCTGCTTTCAACCTTCTGTTTTTGTGTTGCAGATGACTCTGCTGGAGGGTAATGTGGCTGTCAGTGGTGGCTTCGCTTATGTGTCACAACAAGCCTGGATCCTCAATCACTCACTGAAGGAGAACATACTATTTGGAAATGAGTATGACCAAGACAAGTAAGATTAACTACTGTGTGATGATGATATGAAGAACAAAAGCTATAAAATGTAAGATTTATCGCTAATTTAATATTTCCTCATCAGATATAATGTTGTCCTGGAAGCCTGCTGTCTTCTTCAAGATCTTGCAGAGCTCCCATATGGAGACATGACTGAGGTATCTGTAGGATCTACTTCTCATGAATAAGATTTTTTAGTTCTTTCTTTACTTAGTCAGTGCTGGAATGGCATGTGCAGCACTTTTAGTTTATGTAACTGTTTGCAATTCAGTGCAACCACAACAAGAGAAGAGTTTTATGAACCTTTTTTTTTTTTTTTTTTTACTACTTTCTAGATTGGAGAGAGAGGAGCCAATCTGAGTGGAGGGCAACGTCAGAGAGTTAGCCTGGCGCGTGCTCTCTACAGTGAACGTCCCATACTTCTCCTGGATGACCCTCTCAGCGCTGTTGATGCTTGTGTGGGGTCCCATGTCTTCCATAAAGCTATCAGGGGCATTGCCAAAGGCAAGACGGTGCTCTTTGTGACCCATCAGCTGCAGGTGAGGGATCGTCTGTGAATTTCTTATAATACCACATTTTCTTTCAGAATGTGTAATTTTCCCCAAAGCATTCAAAATAACTAATTCATATTTTAGTAGTTTCGGCACTGTGAAAATATGCCCTTTTGTCCCTCAATCTCAATGTTTGCTTCTTTGTTGACCTGAAGGGGGTAGTTATAAAAAGCAACCTTGATTAGCTGATTAAAGTTTAAAATAAATGTCTGCAAAGTGTCTGAAACATAAAAATCCTTGAAATTTAATTTCCTGAAATCCTATTTTGCCTTTGTTTTTTATCTTTTTATTTTTTAGTACCTGTCTGAGTGTGACTACGTTGTTCTGATGAAGGATGGGCAGATTGCAGAGTTTGGCACCCATGCCCAGCTCATGGGTAAAGAGCGTGACTATGCCACCCTATTCAACAGCATGCAACAGGAGGTAAGGCCAGGGGCACATGAGGCACCAGGCCAGCTCTTTTGAATAAGGGATCTTTGCCCCCGCTACACAAAAACATTGAACAGTACAAGCTGAATAATTCATAAGCCGAGTAAGGCAGACCCAATAGCTGGGAAATGTTAATGCATACATGGCCTTTTATTATTTATATGTGCATTGATTTACTGGTGAGCTGCTAAAGACCCTGTCACCGATATCTCTGTTTAAATGACTTGCAGGGTGTTGTTACGGCTGCTGTGATTTGTGACTGTGACATGTTTCAAAATGCACTTTCTTTCCCTACCTTTGTGTCTCTCAGAATCTGGTGAAAGAGAATTTAAAAAACAAACAGCAGAAGGCAGGTGCAGAGAAGGCTGACAGTGGTGTGAATATTGCCAAGGTCGGACCAAGGGTGGAAAGCAGGAAAGCAGGTGTGAGACCCTGCCACTTTTCATGCTTCATGCGTAAAATTTAACACTTAATGCTTATTTTTCCTTGAATGATTCGCAAATAACTTTTCTTTCTTTCTTGTATCCTTCATGTAGAACAACTGATGAAAGCCGAAGAGAAAGGCTCCGGTGCAGTCGACTGGTCTGTGTATGGTGCCTATATCAAAGCAGCAGGAGGTCCGATAGTCTTAATCATCAACATCTTCCTCTTCCTCTCCACCACTGGCAGCATAGCCTTCAGTAACTGGTGGCTGAGCTACTGGATCAGGCAGGGCAGTGGGGTGAGTTTGGAGACGATCCCGCTTAATTATAATAGACACCACATTTTACTGTGCATTTAGCTCCCAGAAGAAAAATAACTGCTATTCTTCTGTGAGTTGTGGGAGCCGAGTGAGAATTAATCTGAATGTGCATGATTAAAAAAGTAACGGCACCACGGTAAACTTAATTAAAAACAAGCACGAGCAGTGAAGAAACAGATGTGCAGCAAAGCAGGCGGTGGCTGCTGTTGAGAAATGTGCTTGGAATAGTAAACATCATTGAACTGACTAATTTTCATACACTTTTATGCACTTTTCAAAATTTCATCAGAGGCAAAATTCCTACATTGGGAAAATGTGTGTTTTTTCTCAGCCTTTGTAATTTGTTGCTCCATCTGCCCTCAGAACACATCATTGATCTTGGTGAATGAAACGATGGCGAGCAACAGCATGAGACTCAACCCTCACATTCAGTATTATTCAACTGTTTACATCATGTCAATGGGAGCCGCTTTATTGCTGAAGACCATGAGAGGGCTGGTGTTTGTGAAGGTAAGCTTCCCCCCGCCCCCCAATTCTGTCACATGCTTTGTCCACTCACTCACTGATAAACTTTAAAAACAATAGTGGTGTAGTGGTGTTTGATATGAATATGAAAAGCTGATACATTAGTGGTGTACAGTTAAGTAGTGCCCCTGCATAATTGTCTTTATTGTCATTTGTTCATGGTCTCATGGTTCCAGTGCTATAATTGAAACTGCCTGTGGGCCAAATCCATTTATCTGTCCACTGCCATGTCTCACAGCTTTGCGACGACTGCATGTGTGTGTGTTTGTGTGTGTGTGTGCAAGAGAGACGAAGAGGCAGAGAGACAGGATGTGTGTGCGTGGATGTCACTGCCCCTTCGGGTGTGCGTCCTCTTTTTCAAGCTAACCCATGCTGACATTGCTTTGCAGAGGTTAGGTCCCCACGTTAATGTGTGCCACTTGAAATTGCTAATTTTTCAAAGATGGCTAATCTTTTTTTACCCCTAGCTGTGATGAGATCTTTGGGAGTGTTGAATATTCCATTAATAGAATTAATTTGTTCTCTGCTGCCACATGTAATTTCGGTCCAATTGGTGAAATGTCTCTTGCTCATTAGGTCAGGACCTTTATGTCAGCCTCCAAGAAAGTCATTATAAATAAAGATTTGACAGCTGGCCTTGTGCGAGGGGAAAAAAAACGACCAACCACGGTGCACATGCTTAGTATATGTAGAAGTAGCATTTGTTACTCTGCGGGCAACATATGAGCGCTGCTGTATTTTATCCATTGTGTGTCTTAGCGTTTGAGGCTGAGCACAATGACAGGCGATTTCTTTCCGACTGTCTGTTTACTCAAGCTGTGATTCTTTCCGTATGCTTCTTAAAGTTGTTTGTTTACATGTGTCAGGTCTCATGTTCAAGCACGGCTGTTGTTTGTGTTGACAGTGCACGGTGAAGGCTGCCTCCGCACTCCACGACAAGCTGTTCCGCCGGCTCCTCCTCAGCCCCATGCACTTTTTTGATACAACACCTCTAGGTCGTATCCTGACCCGATTCTCCAGAGACATGGATGAGGGTGAGGCTTGATTTGTCTTGACTGGGAGACCTTTCTCCTAAGAGAGCTCTCAGTCAGTGAAGTCACCCTGGTTGACAAGGTGTAGTACCAAGACACAGTGTGATTTCACATGGAGTTTTTTACCTGAGGGAGTGGCTTTCTGTTATCCACTTCACTGGCGTCTTTGCTTGACATGTTGATTTGTAGCTTGCTTCTGTTTTGGATGTTTGGTTTTGTTTCTAAGCATAATATTTTTTTGTGTACTCCTCTGTGTCTCTTTCTCTCTTTTTTGAAAAAAAAAAAAAAAACCCACTAAAATCCACTCAGGGGGACACAAAGACAAAGTTTTCTTCACATATAGAGAGAGGTAGATAGATCGAACACCATTTAACACTATGTAATGTGTCTCCTCTCCAAAGTTGATGTGCGTCTCACCATGCAAGCTGAAATGCTGCTGCAGAACCTGACCCTGGTGCTGTTTTGCTTGGGGATGGTGGGCATTGTCTTCCCCTGGTTCCTGATCTCCATCCTGCCCCTGGGAGCCTTCCTCTGCATTGTCAACCGTG
The DNA here is from genome assembly GCF_004916995.1 of Morone saxatilis. NCBI lineage: Eukaryota > Metazoa > Chordata > Actinopteri > Moronidae > Morone > Morone saxatilis. The sequence continues at coordinate 9,536,947 of NW_023339785.1, forward strand.
TGTCCAGGTCAGACCCTCATCAGTCCTGTTGCTATCGTTATTAGCATTGAGCCTGAGATTCAAACTGATTGTTTGCACATTTCACTTCATCTCCCTGCGAGCAATCTGTTAAGTACAAGTACAAATGTTTATGACTGCTTTGTGTTCTTCTACACATACACAGTCCAAGTTCACACAGAGAGATAGTTTAGAGAAGAGCAGCCATCGTCCTGATAAATCCTGAACTTTATCAGAGCTGTCTAAATCAGTTACTTCAGAAGCTGAATGTTTAATTTCCCTCGGGGGAGAGTTTCTTCTGTCCTATTAATTTTAGAACTACACTTTTTAATTTTACTGCTTAGATATTAATGATATTTACTGCAGTAGCTTTACTAACACGCATTGAAATGTTTGAAATTACTGAAAGCAGTAAACATTAAAGTATGCGTTGTTCCCTTCAGTACAGTTTAAAAACCCACAGGCCTGTGCACAAACACACTGGAACAATTTAGAGGCAATTCATAAGAAAACTGTTGTTTATGTTGACCTAATGTTAGCAGTGTTAGCAGCTAGTGTTTTATTATTGAACATGTGATAGTGACGGGTTACTGTATGTGGGTTTTGGCACACAGCAGCTGTCTCCTGTTCTCTGTACTGTACCGGCACTGAATCTCTTAGTGGTACAGACCGTACCGGCGTATATTCACTTCTGCTCTCACTTTAATGCCCCTACAAGAACCTTTAATTTTGTGTTGATTCTGGCGGGAATCCAACTATGTGGTTATTGTGGAAGGCATTAAGAAGACCTTTATAGAAATCAGTCTTCTCACGGATCGTCTTGTTTGTACATGTAGGTTATATAAAGGCATCAGTATTAAATAGAGACCGTTTCATAACCAGTTAAAAACTCCTTGTTGTACGCTTTAAGAACCGTCATGTAATACACAGATTCAACCTCCACTCATTCTCCTTGTTGGAAGAGGATACATCAAAGTACTGTATACATACCAGTGTATTTCCACAGCCTGTCTTAAAGGAATGTTTGTTCTCTCATTGTTAAACTGTCCGATGTTCTAGTTTTCAAGTTTTTCTCATTTTTGAAATGCTCAGTGCTTTACTGCATGTCATAATTCACAGAGTCATGACAGCTGAGGCAGATAATTGTGAAGGAGCCTTATCAGCAAATATGTTTAATAGCCATGTTTCTGGCCACCTGGCAACTGAAAGCAGTAAATTAAACATTTAGCTCAGTTTAGTTCCCCACCAAGTCCTGAGAAAAGTAGCTAGGCCTTAAGCTGCTTCCCTAACCAGTTAATCGCTAACTTTGTGTGTCTGCTGTGTGTTTCAGGGCAGGTAGTCTACATTGGGTTTGTCGTTGTATTTTTACTTCTGCTACAAAAGGGGTTGATGGGACTGAACCGCACAGTAAATGTTGGGCTGAAGAAGCGCTGATTAAAAAAACAGGCTAAAAAACTCTGTAGAGCTGCAAAGCTGGGTGATTATTCTCTTTCATTACAAGAAGACATTTGATTAAAAGTTAAACCGAACAGGTCTCATGCACAAAAAATGCTACCAGTTACAATGAGCTTTCCATCTGTATTATAAAAGCAGAGCATGGGCTACATTACACTCTGAAACAAACAATGGGCCATAGTGATTATGCATTAGGTGATACAAATTTATTCTAATGAGTCAAATGTAACACAAGAGTACTGAGGGGTTGAAAGGGTTATCAGTCATTCAATTAATTTTGAACAGCTTCTGTTCTGTGGTAAATGTTGCTGAAGCACCCTGAATGATCTGATGACTCTGCTTCAGTCATTATTTATGGTTTTACAGCAATTGTGCAATAAAGGTGGAGCCACTGAGGAGAACAACAGCATGCTAGTATCTTGGGAAATAACCACAGTATATTGTTATTTCCTCTATCTGAGAGATGAAGAAAAACATGACTCTGTGTTATTTTTGTGTTTTAGTCAGAAAGTACAAAAAATGATCAATGTCATTATACATAATTTACAGTATGTAGCATCACATCATATTCAGTCATTTCAAATATAAAATGATGTGCATGATCATTTTGATGTAAAGTCATATTTGTGTGAGAAAGCTGAGTTTTGGGAGGGGAATTTAATGACATTGAATGCTTTAGGTTCACAGCTGAGCTGTCTCCCTGCTCACGCGTCACACACAACTGCCCCTCTCTTCAGCGGAAATGAATCACTTGATGTCTGTAACCACATAAACTGGAATTCTTGATTTATTTGATCAGATCTTATACCAGTTAGTCTACTGAGGGATCGATTTAATTATAAAATATCTGACACATGTTATTTATTATTTATCTTGTAGGAGACACTTGATAAGTAAGCCGTTTAAGTGGAATTAATGTTGAATTTTGAGTATTTAAGCGCACAAGAACCAGAAAGACGCCCAAACGGTAGTAATCACCCATGGCAACACTTTAAAATAAATAAATACTGTATCTTACAAAGTCACGACATCGCAGGATATGTATGGATGTTACATCAAACTGGATCTCCCATTGAAATTACCCACTTTTAAAGCAGCCTTTATTGAATTCTGAAATGAAAACTGCCCAGGGCATAAACATGCTTGTCTGGATCACAGGCTCGAAGCGAGGAAGTGTCGTGTTCTTTCCCTCTCTCTTCTGGCCTTTTATGAGAAAACCAAATGATTCATGGGAGACTTGTAATTCACATGCGCCATCCATTCTGTCTCGGTGTCTAAAAGTAGAAAGACACGTCGCCTTTGTCAATAAACCTCTCTCACTCACACTACCACGTGGATGACGAGTCTGGTGTCTCTCTGGCTGCCGATTGTATGGCCTCCTGTGTGCGACGGTGCTCATAATATTGCACATGCATCAGATAGTGGCAAACGACCGCAGCGCTGTCAGGAAAACGGGGGGCCGTGTTACGCGTCGCATCCCTCTGCTTCCACCATGTCATCATTACCTGTCTGCCACACAATTGCATCATTAGAGCTGCTGCACTTTGCATTCCTTCATGCTTAAGTGTAATGTCTGTGCTCTTTTCAAGATCCTGCCAAATAAATATCAATATCAGTTTGACCAAAATGTGACATGTTTTCGATCTTAAAAAAACAGAGCAAATAACCTTCACAAAGGTTTACTGTATACTTCATGCAGGATTTTAAAATGGTCTCTTTTCTAAAGTATTCTTCATGATGTTTTCCAATATAATGCAAATTATTAGAAATATTTGCTCCTCACATGCCGGAGCCTTTTTGCACACAATACTCTTTTTCATTCAAATGAGGCAAACCTGAGTGGAAGCTTTTCAGTTCTGTAGTGCTGCAAACTTACCTAATTAGGATTTTCACAACCACTAAGGGTTACAAATCAAAACAATACTTAAGTTGTGGTGCATTTCTGGAGTTTGTTTATATCTGCCTGTAAATAAGAATGGATATTTTAAGACGGTATAACTTTCTTTACTTGAAAAACTAATTAAACTGCTTGGAAAATAATTGGACAAAATAGCACCTATGAGTTACAGACAGCAGGAAAACCGCAATAGGTTTAAATATTAACTTTCTGTAAACATCTGCAATAATTTTTAATGACAAAATATTGATATTGCTTATATGAATTAAATTCCTACAGAATTAAGTTTATCTGAAAGATTATCTTTCTCTCTTTCCAGGGTTCTGATTCGTGAGCTGAAGCGTCTGGAGAACATCAGCCAATCACCATTCACCTCTCACATCACCAGCAGTCTTCAGGGACTCTCCACCATCCACGCCTATGGAAGAGGGCCCGACTTCCTCCAAAGGTGTGTTTAATGGTGTCTGTCTGAGATGGAGATCATTAAACTTTAATTCCATCTTATCTCGCATCGTAGTTTTTCAGTTTACTCCTCGGTAATATATATATATACCAAACCTCATACAGAAAATTCCCTCAGCAAGTGAGTTTTGGAGTGCTGCCTTTGCTTGGGCTGAAATTGGTTTATCTCTTTTTTTTCAGATATCAGGAATTGCTGGACACCAACCAGGCCTCCAACTACCTCTTCAGTTGCGCTATGCGTTGGCTGGCTGTCCGCCTGGACCTCATCAGCATCTCGCTTATCACTGCTGTAGCACTTCTCATTGTCTTCATGCACAATCAGATACCTCCAGCCTATGCAGGTCTGGCCATATCGTACGCGGTGCAGGTGTGTAAACAAACACATGTAGTAACACAGCATGTATGGAGACTCTGGCAGCCATAGTAATCTAAAAGGGTGATAAGAGAGTAGTTTGAAGCTCCAGACAGGATTGGAAATGTGGCAAAGTAAAGTCTCCTCTGTTTCTAATAGATTATGTTGCTGTAAATGTAAATACAAAAAATAAAAAGTGTTTCATACCGATAAATGTGACAGTGTTAGTCACTAACCTTCCTCCTCTCTGTACTTTTCTCTCACCTCCAGCTGACCGGCTTATTTCAGTTTACGGTGCGGCTGCTCACAGAGACTGAGGCTCGCTTTACATCAGTTGAGAGGATCAATCATTACATAAAGGTAAGAACATTGATTAGCACAGGGAGGAAGGTGGATTATGTGGCACTCAGACACACTGTACATGGTCACATAAACTGGGACACTGAATCACACCATCAGATGCAGACCAGCCCTGTATAACAGAAGTTGAATTGAGGGCAGTTGGTATGTCCAGACATGTGTGTATTTTGTTGTGTGCATGTGATTGTATATGTGTGATAAGCAACTCAGCAGGAAGGAGATAGAAACCCAGTGTGAGGTCTTTACACACATTTCAGAACACATGACAGGGCTTGTTTCACACAACAGCCATCAAACCGCGAAGATACGAATAGCAACTCCACTTTTTTCTTTTCTGTCTCAAGTGCAAAGAAAGGCTCATAGGGCGAAAATCACTACAAATCAGTTAGGGGGCTTGCACCTCTGCAGAGATTCAGAGATTAATACCAGATACCATCATCGTTCCTTATCTCAGTGTCTGGAGAGTGAAGCACCCCGGCAAAGTCCTGAGGCAGCCGCTCCTGCCCCCTCCTGGCCTCAGCAGGGAAAGATCACCTTCCAGGATGTGGAGATGCGTTATCGTGATGATCTGCCACTTGTGCTCAAGAATCTGTCCTTCAACATCCTGCCTGAAGAGACCATCGGCATTGTGGGACGCACAGGATCAGGTATAAGAAGTGACCCTTTCTGTTTCCCAGCCAGCACGCATTTTTGGCTTCTTTTTAAATCTCCTTTCCAACGTGTGCAGACACTGCTTCATGCTTTTCTGTACGTGTTTGCAGGGAAGTCCTCCCTGGGTGTGGCTCTGTTCAGACTTGTGGAGCTGACAAAAGGCTCTATTATCATTGACGGAATCGATATCGCACAGATTGGTCTGGATGACCTGCGAAGCAAACTAGCCATCATTCCTCAAGAGCCAGTGCTCTTCATTGGGACAGTCAGGTAATCCAAATGATAATTACTTGTATTAACGAGCTTTGTTATTTATGCATTGTTCTGGCTTTAAAGAATTTCAAAGGCAGAGCAGAGGGAATGAATAAGAAGCACCTACCTCCCAACCATAATGTGCTCTTAAACAGCCGCTCTAATGGAAATTCCCTTAGTGTCTAGTGGTGCAACATTGTGGTCAAACCTGGCGTCTGTCACAAGTGTTCACATATGTGTAAAACTTCCTTCTCGTATAGTTCTCTGCTCATGTGCCTTCAGTCAAACTGCCTGTTTAAAAAACTACGATTAGTGTTTTTTTTGTTCAGAATATATTGTACATCTATGCCTGTGATCCTGTTTAAATACAGAATGATATCCCACTTGTTGCCTGAAAATGGTTTTCTTAAGATTCTTAAGTTAAACTACTATTTGCTCTGTGTGGGCCCAGCAGTGGTCCGGGCAGTGTCCGTTGGTGTGAATGTAGGGAGAACCAGAGGGAAATCATAACAGAAAATAAAAATGCTGTTAGGTAGTGAGAAATGAAAGAACAGACAAAAATGTGACAGGCAAGACTGATTCAAAAATAAATCATCAGCATATAAAAACCAGCAGTCAGGTTCTTTATGGATGCCAATTACCTTAGACTCAGGTGAGAATTGACCTTGGTCAGCTGCGGGGTAGGAGTGTAGTATCTGCAGTATATAACATGTTGAAATTGTCACCATGTTTAATCCAGTTAATAAACATTTACTTTTTTTCCCCCGATAGGACCAATTTAGACCCGTGGGATCAATTCTCTGATTCCCAGATATGGGAAGCTCTTGAGAAGGCACACATTAAAGAAATGGTAAGTGACAAGATGGTTAAACACTGTCGCATTATGCCAAATTGAGCATTATGTTAATAGAATAAGCCTCTAATATATATCCTTATACTTCTGTATGACTTTCCTCAGGTCAGCCAGCTGCCTCATTCGCTCCACTCAGAGGTGACGGAGAACGGAGAGAACTTCTCAGTGGGAGAACGGCAGCTACTCTGTGTGGCCAGAGCCCTGCTGCGTAACAGCAAGGTGCTGATTGTGTAATACTGCATTCACATTTACATGAGGAACATGGTTTGGCATTGGTGATGATGGCAGTTCAAGTAAGAGATTCTCCTCAGAACAAAAACAGAACCTCCCCATATCACAGAATAGCCATTGTGCATGTGACTCTGCATGGGATAACACTGCCACCTAGTGGTGTGCACTGGAGCTGCACCATGCAAGCATGATTTAGGCATGAGCATAGTGTGATGTTTTTCTTATTTTGTGATAATAAAATTATATATTTTTACATTTTACAAAGCAAGCACTAAGCCCACCACATCTCCTGTTTGCTGTCTATTGTCTTGTCTTCAATATTTTGTGTTATTTCTGTTGTTTTTGTTTTAGATTCTTATATTGGACGAGGCAACTGCAGCCATCGACACTGAGACAGATCGTCTCATCCAGGAGACCATTCGCTCTGCGTTTGGCAGCTGCACAACCCTCATCATCGCCCACCGTCTCAACACAGTGATGAGCTGCAGCAGGGTCATGGTCCTGGACAACGGCCAGGTGTGTATAAAGGCAACATGAGTGATTGCACAATTCAGCTCCTTGTTTGAAACTCATTCCCAAGTTGAAACACCCCTGATTTACTGTGTGAATTGGTCCCTTTGAGGTGATGGATTGGATAAGGCAGCGCACATTTCACTTAGGTGGTCCTGTGCTCGAGCTGACGTCTAAGTAGTAAACATGAGGCACAAGCGAATGATGACCAGTTTCAGTGTCACCTCGTAACCCTGTTAATAAGTTTCAGTTTATCTCTCTAAGGATTCATCAGTGAGTCTCGAGGGGTGGGTGAATTATGATAGATGCTTCAGGAAAGACAAGATTCATGGTGTGAAATTACCCCTAATTTGTCGCCACTGTAACCACATAACCAAGTTCTCTGGCCTCGCCTGCAGAGGGGTGCCAGTGAAAGGCAGTTTCTACACAGCGATTAATGAAGTCAAATTATTTTATTATTATTAGACATCCCTAAATAATACAGACGGCATTACATAGCACATATTCACCTCTGATAGTTGGTAGCTTATGCTTGCAGTGGTGTTTTTCCATTTAGCCATGACATTTCAAGATTTTGTTTTTTAATATAATCTTTAATCTCCTGTAAGATATCCAATATAGCAGAAATTACACAAGAAGTCGGCAGCATCAACATTTGAGTGTCGACAGCTGAGAGCTTTTTAGTAATCAGTTATCACTGGTTACAGATATTTGTGTCATACAGCAAAGCGTAACAAGGCTGGCTGAGGACAATATTTTCCAGACATTAAAATTCTTTTCGTACACTGCCCATGGGAAATAACTTCAATATTCTTACAGAAGATAATATGCCTTGATTTTTGTTCTCTACACAAGTTCATGGAATGAGCAAGTAGGACCTCTGATTTTATATGCTACTGATCACCATTTTATCCTTTTCATTCTCATAGATTTTGGAGTTTGACAGTCCTGCTGCCTTGCTGGCAGATGAAAACTCAAGATTCAGAGCCATGATAGCAGCATCAGAAAACCAAAGCAGATAAAAGATGCTGGGGCTGTACTTTCGATGTGATCAGTGACACAGCAGAAAATTCAGTGGAATACCTGAATTGCACAAAAAAACATAATTAACTCCTGCCATGGTGTAAGAAATACAGAGGCTCTGCAATGGCTGCTATGTGTTCACAGTGTCTGTTTATTTACAAAAACCAAAGACCCAGGGACCACATTTCTGAAGATCCGACTGCTCCTTGCTGTCGTGTCACAAGGGTTGTTTCCTGTAGGCCAAATAATTAACTACAAGTGAATCAGAGCAATGACTCTGACAGTAGCACTTTATATTTCATGTGGACACATGGAAGGACATGCAGCGCTTCCTTTTCCTCTGGAGGCCAGCTAATCAGTGACACTCCATTAGTTTTAGTCATTTTATTTTCATAACTATGACCTCAGTGCAAGAATTTACTGTTTTGTAGTTAGTATTGATTATTCAATGCAGTATATCTTAAAGCATCACCTATTAACCATTCCTAGTAGGTACTGTATAAAACATGCTGAAAATGTTTAATGTTTTATGTTTTTTTATGTTCTATGCATCTAGTTCAATGTTATAACGCAGTTATTTCAGTAAATTATTGGAGATGCAATATGTGCCTAGAGCTGTCAACATTTTCAGGTCATATAATGGAGTTAGCCATGTAAGCAGGCTTTTTTTTAGACTGCATGCAGGTACTGTGTTTTGAAATGAGCTAGTGTTTCCTCTAAATCAAAATGCTGGAGTTTAAAATCTGCACTTTTTTACACTCATGGTAATGTTTTTATCTGCAAGGTAAATCTGGTATTGAACCAATTACATTTACAGTTGCAGTTAAGGTTATGAACCATGGTACAGTACAGTATGTAATGTGCAGTAAAGTTGAAATTGATCAACATCAGGATGTGTCTTTAAATGTGTTTTCACAAAGCTGGGGATTGTAAACTTCTGCCTTATAATCAAGTATGTGCTGAACAATCATGAAGAGTGCAATATCTTTCTATTGCATTAATGCATTTTCAAGATTGCCTTTGTACACTCGAGATTTTAATGTTGGAATATGTTTTTGTAAACGTTTGATTTTTATCATTAAGAGTTGTGTTTTTTAATAAAAAGTATTTTTTATATATGAGGATGCTGTGATATTTTATATGTTAAAGGGGACCTCCACTGATTTTACACATCAAAGTATGGAAGCCTATAAGGGAATATATTAAAATGATAATGAAAAATTTAATTCAACAATCACATTATAATTTTCCATGTGTGTGTTGTTTTATTTAAAATTAAAATGCAATAATCCAACTTGCATTTTCAAATACTTGTATTGGCATTCTATGACCATATTCAAATGAAAAAGGAAAAACTATTTGACATTTAATTTAAGTTGTACCCTGGTTTGAATACATAACTATTTTATAAAAAAGGGAGGAACCTTCTTGTTTTGAGTTTTTTTTTCCTTCTTTAAGTAAATGCAGCAATCTTTTGCTGTATTGATTATATGAATGTTGTTGACTTTGTTTCAAGGTATTAAAATTTTACATAAAAATAAATTGGGTTATGACATTTTCATTTTCATGTTTACTCAAATACCACATACATATGTGGAAAATGATTACACAAGTTTATATTATCTCCAACTTCACCACCTCGGTGTCCCTCCACTTCTCATCCACTGGGTACACTGTTTTCTGTAACATCCTCTACTCTCATCACCAACACCAGAGCCCCACAAGGTTGTGTCCCCTTTTCTATTTACCCTCTACTGCACCAATGACAATCACCCCATACATCAAATACTCTGATAACACTGCCATCCTTGCACTCCCTAACAACAATAACTCTGTTTTAGGACTCTTCTGCAGACTTAAAGCACCTTCTGCTGCTGCTCTACAAAAGTACAATCCAACCCATTCTCCTGTATTGTTACCCTTGTTTCGTCACCATGTTAACTGCCTCCAGTAGGAACAAAATTATTGGTCTCCCCACCCCCGACCTCTCAGACCTCAACAGCAAAGCTGTTACGTGCAGTGCACACATCATAGCACATGACCCCAGGCACCCCCTCAACCCATTGTTCACACTGCTCCCATCCAGTCGCAGATACAGATCCCTGGCCTAGTAAAGTGCCTGCTATGGAAGGAGTGCCATAATACTCTGTGGGAATACTACATGTGAAAAGTTGTGTACTGCCTTTTGTGGCTCAAGGCACTTTTAATGCACACACACACCTGTTCCACAGCTGACAATATGCTGCAATCAGCTGATTAAAAGGACTGTGTTGAGACTGGTCAGCTGTTAGCAAACCATATAAATTCCTTAAGAAGATAGGAAAATAGTTCTTAATAATTATTTAAGATGCAAAGTAGTGAAATAGGATTTTTATTTTTTCATTAATTCACAAGACTTTAAGGACAAAAGAGACTATAACGGTGTGTCCTTTTCAGAACTCTGTGTGAGTGTGTTTACTGTGTGTGTGTGAGAGAGAAACAACTGTGTTCACAACCTCAGTATCAGTACTAATACTACTCAGACCCCCCCCCATACTGATAAGCACTATATATCTGATAGTCAGCAACTCAAAGCCTGTGCACAGTATTTCCTGTTTCACCTGCCTGACCTTACATGCTGCAGCACCATGACATTATGACACTATTTGCCTGTCACTCAACTTTATTTAACAGTCAGCCTTCCTGTCTTCCCGAATTAGAGACTAGGTCTTCCTGTTAGTGAACTGCAAAGTCTCGTTTTTACATTACAGTGAGCAGACAGCTGAATTGCTATTGCTGGATGTTTTAACAAATAAGGTAAATACAGTACTAACTATAAATATGTGTCAACAAAACAGAACCATAAGGCTGATGCCAATAAAAGCTTTTAGCTTGAGCTTGTAAAGTTATGTAAAAATTTTGCATGAAATTCAAAATTGTGAATGTTCTTAAAGGTTACACATTAAAAAAGATGCACACAAATAATAAGTAATACATTTTGTCCTGTTTTTACAACTGAAAGCAGCCTTCCAGCTGTGAAAATTGTCTATATACTGCCTGTATTTGCTTAAAGCTCCTGCAAGAAACTTTTCTTTTGTATTGATTCTGATCTGGCTCCTGTGGACAAAAGCGGTAGTGTTTCTTTTGTCTCATTTCATTGATTTCGAGGGAAATCAACCCAAATCAACGCGGTGATAGGCATGAAGACTAACTACTTGAAAATGGCCAGTCTTCTCTTTCTTCCTCTTTTTATGTGGGTCATATAGAGGCATCAGTGGTAAATTGAGACTGTTTCATAACCAGTTTATTAAAAAGCAAGTTTTTCTTTAAAAACCCACCGAGCAGAGGACACATTTACTAAAATATAAAATTATAATAATATAATAATAAGATTAAATTGTTCTGCTGACTCATAGAATACATAAAAGTCATCTTGTTGTTTGTTTCGCTCTTTATTTTACATATTTGGTGTTGAGTTAAAAAGTAGCAGTATGATCTGTTACTTTAACATTATGATACTTGGATTAGAGTACTGACTATATTTTTAATAGGCAATTAGTAATCGTATCGAATTACATTTTTAAAGTAACTCTCCCAATCATGATTGTAACACACATAGTGGCACATTTGAGTGCTGAGTTTCACACAGTTTTCAGTCTTTATGCAACCTCAGTATTTATGTAATTGATACACAAAATTGTATTTGAACATCATCCATTTGTTGTACGACTACGAATCTTATTCATTCACAAATGTATAATTCTCATGCAGTTTATTAACACAAGTTTCCAAAGGTTGAACCACAGGCTTCCAGAAAAATCTTACTCACCCTTACTTGAGCCCCAATATATTCCCTCTAGTCTACCAATGACGTGCAGAATTGTTACACGCATTACTATTACGCGTTAATGTTAGATGTTAATGCAGAGAGATTCCTACAAGCCAAGGAAGAATTCTGCGCGACTTTTATTTTGAAGTTGGGGGATGAGTGCTCTCCGGAAGTGAGTTGGGTTGCTGTAGCTGGGTTCAGGCTGCTGGGGAGGAGGAAAGCCCTGGCTGTGATGCCGCTGGATGATGGCTGCTTTCGGGATCCTAAGTTACGAACACCGGCCATTAAAGCGGCCCAGACTCGGCCCTCCGGACGTTTATCCTCAAGATCCAAAGCAGAAAGAGGTCAGATTTGACGATGTTCCCTGTGAAAGAGCGGGAATAATGTTTTGGGGAGGAATTTCTTTCAGCCAAGGAGCTGTGCGAGCTAACACTAGCTAGCCTGTTTAGCGAGAGCCCTCCGGACGATTGGGGCCTAGCAACAACAATGAACAGTGAACAGCACCTCAGTTGTCACTTTGTTAGCTCTCTCTCCAGCCTGCTCCGGGAAACAAACACACAACACAGTCTGCTAAGATAGCCCGTCGGCTGGAGGATGTTGTCCAGCTTCATTTAAACCTCAACCAGTGTTTTGCTTTGTGATGAAAAAACAATATGCGTTGGCTTTTCTTCTTTTTTTTTTTCTTTTTTT
>NW_023339785.1:9549505-9549824 GCF_004916995.1 Morone saxatilis
TTTTTTTTTTTTTTGGTGTGTGGTGTTGGGGGGGTTGTGCGTGACTGGTAATTGTTTGTTAGCTTGGTGTTTTGGTCCAGCGAGTTAGCTCAAGCTGCGAGATGAAATTTGAACGTAAAAGCTCGTTTATGTGTGCTCGGTTGTAAGATTGGAGTTTGGCCTAGCTGGGTAATGCTGTTGACTCCTGATCTATTATTAACCCAAGATAATCTGTTGATGAATCTGCTTTACCTCTGGGCTAATCTCTCAGCCTTTTGCTGCAGATATTTCTAATAATCGTGGTTTCATTATACTTTGTGTCCATTTTCCGGGTGTCGGC
>NW_023339785.1:9549852-9550034 GCF_004916995.1 Morone saxatilis
AACCCGATTCAGTGAGAGTGAATGCTGAAAATCAACCCAGAGCAAAGTTTGAGGTTTACCCAGCAGTTACTGGGTCTATTGACTCAAATAAGTGCCAGGAGCTTAATGTAAAAAACCTTGCATGAGAAAGTCAAATATGTGAATGTGCAGAAAAGTTCGACATTAACATATATGCGCACACA
>NW_023339785.1:9550131-9590870 GCF_004916995.1 Morone saxatilis
GATTACATGTAATGAAGTTATGTAATCAGGATCTAACCAAAATAGGAAAAAGAAGAAAAAAAATTGAATGAGATGAATTTATTACGTAAATATTGAGATACATAAAGTTAAAATGGGGATTATTAGCACGAGTTATTAGGATTAATAGCAATTCAGCACACCTCCTGCTGCCAGCTGGTCGGGGATCAGAAATAATCAGATATTGTAGATCGACACAGGCTTTTGGTTTCCTATCACTACGTACTGAGATGTGTGTTTGTTTCAGGATGAGCTGACTGCACTGAACGTGAAGCAAGGATTCAATAACCAACCCGCTGTGTCTGGTGATGAACATGGCAGTGCTAAAAATGTCAACTTCAACCCCTCAAAGGTACTGACTCTCGCACTTTAACGCCGGTTCTACTTCTTTATATTGTTGTACGAGTGGTTTTTGGTGGATTGAATTGACCGTGCGTGCCTGTTTCCCTCCCTGCCTTACAGATCAGTTCAAACTTCAGCAGCATCATTGCAGAGAAGCTGCGTTACAACACGTTTCCGGACACGGGGAAACGTAAGCCACAGGTCAACCAGAAGGATAATTTCTGGCTTGTCACAGCAAGGTCACAGAGCTCCATCAATAACTGGTTTACAGATTTAGCCGGGACTAAACCTCTAACACAGCTGGCTAAAAAGGTAAGACCCTGGTGTGACTCTTTAAAAAAATCATATTTACTAAACATTGGTTTAACTGGTTGTATAACGGCAGATACAGACATTATCCACTCAGGGTGCCACCTCTACACTGTGCTTGAGTTGGTGGTAAATTAGGTATTCTTGTTTAATCAGCCTCTTGTTCATTTTGTTTGATTTTTTTCATGTTTTATTTGGCTGATGTCCACTATTTATGGAAAGGACTGGTATGGGTTTATTGGGTCGTTGGTAAAACCCTACATTTTGACTCATGTCCTCAAAAATGGAAATGGATTCCCCAAAAAACTCAAAGCCCTTTGCTTTGTTAAATAGCAAAATAAAAGCTTTTATTATGGCAGCTGTATGTTTAACCTCATTGGTTATACTAGTCTGTCTTCAGGCTCAACCATTTTCCCAACCGTACTCACCAATGCTGATAAGATCATCACTTTTGTTTTGTCTTGAGATGAGCCTTGAGTTGACAACTCAGGTCTTTACAAATCAGAGTTGAGTTGTTATATATACAGTCATTGGTTGAGTCTGACAAAGTACATGTTAGAATAAGGAAAGTTAACCAAGTCTGACAATGTAGCGCTGGGCTTGACAAGCGAGTCTAAGATGTCCTATTTTAATCACTCATAATGGCCAGACTTTAACATTTTGTCCCATTTAGTAATAATGATATAAGAACAACGGCCATCTCTTCATTTTTATCCAAAAAATGACTTTGTTTTTGAACACGTAACGAGCGTGCTACAAACTCATAGAATGCAGATATGTAAGTGCTTGTTGATGTTAAAGGGGACCTATTATGCTTTTCCTTTGCTTCGGTCATATGTGAATATAAAGAGACGGCTTGTTTCAGACAGAGGATGAACTGAGAGGCTGCATGAAGGGCCAGTATAAGATACATAAAGATGCTTTTGAAGAGTGAATCATGCTAAGCTACTCTAGTGGAGAGACTAAGAATAGGGAGCTGGAAATGAGCATAATAGGGCCCCTTTCATTATGTTAACATCTCATAGTTTAGCCCACAATAAGCTTCACTTATTATGGTCTGGCAAGGCTCAGGATAGTTTTGCTGCATGGGCAGAAATAGGTAACAGATTAGGTGTCGAAGATCCTGATGTTTATATCACCGCTTGGAGAAATTTACATGTCAGCTGTGTGAAAGCCAAGAAGAGAACGAAAGGCCATGGTGATAAAAACGTCCCCACACCGTGCAGCACTCTCCTGGATGATTCACTTCAACGTCACACAACAAGAACAATTCAGAAAAGGTAAGTAATGCAGTGTTTTTTTATTTCCCTTTTAAAACTACCCAGTTGATGCTTCGATGTAAATCATGTCTATTGTTTGTCTTGTTTGGGCGTATTGACCCAAAACACAATGGATGTCATTGTTTGTTAGTGGAAACAGGTTTTATTGCTGTTAAATTATTTTTTAACACTTGAAAATCTATTATTTATAGATTGTCTGCTGGGGTGTTTTTTATTCTCTCACAACAGTTTATTTTCTCTGTAAGTGCTCTTACAAGTGGCAGCGAATCGGATTTGAGTTTTGAATACATCAGGCTGGATTAAAGGTCATCTTTCTATTCCTGAGTGTATGAAAGCTTTTATCTTTTACAATTACGCTGTAGTTTGTAGTCATTGTCTTTGATTCCCGCTTGCATTTGGTACAAACATATTTCAGTGTTTTCTCCCTGTAATAAACAATATTGTCTAATTGTGTTTTATCACTTTTCCAGAAGTACACCAGTTCCTGGTTTCTCCTCAGCTACTTCATTCAGACCACATAAGAAGTAACATCAGGAAAACATAGCAGATAATTGAAAGCATGCATTTTCTTCCAGTGCATCTAGCTAAATGTTTCTTTTCTTGCAACAGACAAGGATTTCTTGTATTTGTATCATTTAGAAGTAACGCCAGACAGTTTATATGGTTTATCTCATTGTTTTTATTTTGACTTTTGCCTGCATTTTAGCACAGTTTAATCTTTGTTAAACTTGTCAGCGGTTTGAAAAAAAGTGATGCCACTCAAATAAATGAATAAATTACTTTGACCTTTTTTCTGTCTGAGTCGTTTTTCCCTGCCATTTGTGGTGTTCTGAGAAATATTGCATCCTTTCACTCGACATTACTGACAAACGTTAAATGTCCTTGTCACAGGTTCCTATCTTTAGCAAAAAGGAGGAGGTTTTTGGATACTTGGCCAAGTACTCGGTCCCTGTCATGCGTTCAGCATGGATGATTAAGATGACCTGTGCGTATCACGCCGCCATCACAGAAACTAAAGTCAAGAAGAGGCATGTGATTGATCCTTGTATAGGTAAGAAAGTGGCGTTTTCATGTTATCTTTGGGTAAAGATAATCAAAAATGATACGTGTTCTTCAGTGGTTAATAAGCTATTTCTTTGAGTATAATATGTTCTGCTTTTTATTCCATTTCTGTTGCTTAAAGCTGAAATTGTGTGTCTGTGTATATAGAATGGACCCAGATTATTACTAAGTACCTGTGGGAGCAGCTTCAGAAGGTGGCCGATTTTTACAGACAGTATCCCAGTCAAGGCTGCAGCTCGCCCATACCAGCCACCCCTGCTGATGTGGAGACGGCCATGAAGCAGTGGGAATACAACGAGAAGCTAGCCATGTTCATGTTTCAGGTCAGTTCACTCTCTGAAATCTGCTGCTGAGCAGTGTTAACATACAACGCAGTAGCACATTACAGTAGTTACATAATATTTTAACATTTCAATGATTTTGAATGATCTTGCAATGTATTGATGCGCTGTGGCAAGAAATCCTTGATTCATTGTTCACTCTGCTTACCATTTCGCTTTTGGGATAATGTCTAGAGTATAAAAACAGCTGAGGAGGCTTCAAGCTTTATTAAACAGGCTGATCTTAGTCTTTTAATAAACAAACTACCATCAGTTTTTCTCTCACACCAATTCTGGACATCACAATGTCATATGATTATTGTTCTCAATCAGTAGTAAATAAAATAATCACATTAGATTTCAGGAGAGTAATTCATTAGCGCTTGCTTCTGCATAATTGATCTACTTGATTGCTTGAAGTGAACATGGAGTTCCCCGCATATTTCAATCAACGAATCCACGAATTAATTAATTTGAGGTATCCACATGAAATGCTGTAATTATTGTGTTCATTCACTTGATATTAACGTGTGTTTGGTTCTGTGTTCAGGATGGTATGCTCGACAGACACGAGTTCCTGACGTGGGTGCTGGAGTGTTTTGAGAAGGTCCGACCTGGTGAAGATGAGCTTCTTAGACTTCTCCTGCCCCTTTTACTACAGGTATACCCTACTTACTTACTTAATGTCATCTCAACCTCTCTGCCTCAGCCTCCCATCGTGCACTGATGGATTGCTTTTGGGAAAAATGCAGTCCTGCTTAACATTTTATACTTTTTGTTGATAGCGACACACACTAGCTGCTTGGCGTTACGACAAGCTTCCGCAGCTGTCACCACTTTATCACGGACCAGTTGTGTGTCTTTGGTGCACTTTGGTTTTGACCTTTGCTGACAGAGACCCACTGGGGGCCCACAGCCTCTCATTTTGTTTCTATTTCCAAAGCTGACTGATGTTAATGGACACTGAGTGCTATGGGTAATGCTGTGAATCTCTCCTCCGTCCTCCAGTACTCAGGGGAATTTGTACAGTCGGCTTACTTGTCACGGAGACTGGCTTACTTCTGCACACGTCGTCTCAACCTGTTGCTAAGCGACGGGAGCCTGGGCCCCGGCACAGGAGGGCATCCAGCCCATGGCATCTTGGCGCAGCAAGGTAACGCTCTGCCCCCCACGCCAACCTCGCAGCCGGCAGGAGGGAACCAGCCACAGACACCTTTCACAGACTTCTACATCTGCCCTCAGCACAGGCCTCTGGTGTTCGGGCTCAGCTGCATGTTACAGGTATTGTGTTCATTGTGACTGATATGTAATACGTGGCATATCAATTCTTCACTTTCTAATTCTTCTCTTTTTCTTTCCCCCCTGTTATTTGTGTCTTGTTATTGTCATATCAGAGCATAGTGTTGTGTTGTCCCAGTGCTCTGGTGTGGCATTACTCTCTAACAGACAGCAGAAACAAAACTGGTTCACCTCTAGACCTCCTGCCCATCGCCCCGTCTGGCTTACCAATGCCCGGGGGAAATACTGCCTTCACACAGCAGGTACCTCAATCAGTGTTAATATGTTAATTTCTCTTTTGTTTTAATTTGGCAAAGCAGTGCACTTATACATGAAGTACAGTGTAACATATTTCTCTCATCACATTCTAATTTGAGATGTCGTGATTTCTTCGCCTTGTCACCGCAGGTTCGTACAAAGTTGAGAGAAATCGAGGAGCAAGTTAAGGAGCGGGGCCAGGCAGTGGAGTTCAGATGGTCATTTGACAAGTGTCAGGAGACCACAGCAGGTTTGAAAACTCTCCCTTTATCTCTGCAAGACACCTGTTTACAGCTCATGAGAGCAGGTTTGTGTGAGAACTGCTGTTACAGATGATTTCCGTAATCTGTCGCCAGGGTTCACTATCGGGAGGGTTCTTCACACCCTGGAGGTTTTGGACAACCACAGCTTTGAGAAGTCTGACTTTAACAACTCATTGGATTCGCTGTACAACCGAATATTTGGGTCAGGCCAGAGTAAAGATGGTCACGAGGTAAGGGTAGATTTCTCTTATCTCTCTACTTTTATTATGCATGAAACATGTAAATCTTACAAGGCGATTTTACAAGGTTCGAAATGATACTGTCAGCATTAACAATGACCAATTTATTTTTACTTTTTGCCGGGAACTTAAAAGTGGATTGAAAATTTGATCCTGATACCATGTGATTACTGATGACCAGATTATAAACGTGCCAGGGGCCTCTATTTTTGGCAGTATTGTCTCATAATTGTCGTTTCTTTCCAGATGTCACCAGATGATGACGCCGTGGTGACCTTGCTTTGTGAATGGGCAGTGTGCTGTAAGCGTTCTGGCAGACACAGGGCCATGGTGGTGGCCAAGCTGCTGGAAAAGAGACAGGCTGAAATAGAAGCAGAGGTAAGAGACACAGCCCCCTCTGTGAGTGACTGTTACATGTTTCTTTCTCTGTCGCAGCTCCAAACAAACCGTTTTAGTAACGATCAACCTAATTACACCTCCGCTGCTCTGGGGTCCAGTCGGCCAAGTCGGTAACTGTATCAGCAGGGCTGTAGTGCAGATGTTTTTTTATTATCTTGTACCCATGCACAACGCTTTTTTACGGTCAGCAAAATGCTGCATGTGGTCTCATAAAACATGCTGGTGGGACCGCAGACATCACTCATTTAACAAGAGTGCGTGGGCACTGACTTCCTGAGATGAGAAAAACTAGCTTTTGCAGCGATTACACCACCTTCAGCATAAAAATGTAGTTAATATATATTTGTAATGAATGTAAAACATAAGTAAATAGGACAGATTTTATATATACTAATGACCAGACTCACCAAGCCCAACCCTGCTAAAATGTTCTGACCAAATAAAAATAATTTTCTTCAATAGATCAAACATATTTTCTCCAAATGTATCTTCCAATATGGTAGTACTACTAGTAATATAATGCTTGGGCATGCTTTTTTTTGTTGCCAGAAACAAGTCAAAGGTATTGAGTATTATAAATATGATCATATGTTTTCTATATCAAATAAGATATGCAGTAAGTGCTGTGCACCCTTGACTTGACATCCTCGGGGTGTCTGTGGCCCTGAATACATACCCCTAGTGGAAAAGGATTACATGGTTAATTTATATGGTTCCAAGGGGACTTGTTCTTGACTAAATCCCTGAATATCAACCTTTGATCTTAGCCTGCACGGTGCAGACACAAAGCTTTCACAAAGCAGCAGACCACCATATGCATGATTATAATCAATGGCTCAGTCAGTAGAACTAATTCTGTTATCCTAAAATGGATATCCTTAAGTCCATAAGTCTATTTTCTTGTTCCACATGGCATTATGTCTGGTATGAATTACTGCTGGGATCGTCCCACAGACCCATCATGAATGCAACATTGCAAAACATTAAAAAACATTCCGACTGCATAATTAACATTTTGTACCATCTGTCACAAACTCTAATCCAAATGAACTTGTCAAATAAGAAAAGCTTGTAAATCTTTCTGCATTTAGCACTCAAACAATGCTCGCTGTGTGTTGTTTGTCTGGTGTGTGTTTGTTTGCAGAGGTGTGGTGATTCGGAGGTGGTGGATGAGAAGGGCTCTGTGTCATCCGGCTCTCTCTCGGCTGCCACACTACCAGTCTTTCAGGATGTACTGCTACAGTTCCTCGACACCCAGGCTCCCACACTGAGTGAGTGTTTTTTTCACTTCATTTCCTGAGCTGTGATTCTCAAATGTGTCAAGCTTGATCTGATATGGAAGGAACTTTATATCCCTTTGTCTTATTTCATTACCCAGTGCATATTTATTATAAATGATTTGGCAAGGGGAAACCTGGCATTAAATTATTCACATCCTCTTTCCCTCCTCTGTAGCGGAGCCCGGGAATGAAAGTGAACGAGTGGAGTTCTCCAACCTGGTCCTGCTCTTCTGCGAGCTCATCCGTCACGACGTCTTTTCCCACAACATCTACATGTGCACACTCATTTCCCGTGGCGACCTAGCTTCTGACTCCCACCTGCCGCGCCCGCGCTCTCCCAGCGACGAGCCCTCCGATGAATCAGAGCGCAAGGAGCAGGAGGCGGGCAGCAGTGGCAAGAATGAGGCATGTTGGAGGCATCTGTTGTTGGTGTTGTGGAGTGCGATGAGTCATTTGTACAAAGCAACGGCGTGGTGTAAAAGGGTAACGTGAGGTTATTGTTTGTTCAACAGGACACCGGTCTGTCGGAGTCGATGGAAATTGATCACAACTCCAGTGCTAATTTTGACGAGGTATACGCAACATTTAACATTTCCATCCATAATGCACACATAAGTATTGTTACGAATCAAGTGATATTTGAAATTCCTCATGTATCCTTTTCGTTGAGTCGTTTCAGTCTCCTTTTGCCTCGCAGATGTTCTCTCCTCCGATGCACTGTGAGTCTAAAGGGAGCCCCTCGCCTGAGAAGTCAGCTCCGGAGCAGGACAGCAAGGCTGGCTGTAAGGACAAGGGCATGGACCCTGCCTTCCCTCAACTGTATGAGCAACCTCGCCACATTCAGTATGCCACTCACTTCCCTATTCCTCAGGTAAGAGAGTTCACAGCTTGGCCTTTAGAATGAAATCCCATAAAAGTACACTTAAAGGGTTGTTATGAATCAGATGTTTCCTCAAAGCTTGTGTACATAGGAGGCATTTCAGCCCTGTTTTTCAGTCGTCACACATCCTTCAGAACAGAAGCGCTTACATTTTAATCAATGCACAGACAGCGTAACGGCTTGTATTACCTGCACGCTGTATGTGTGTAACCACAACCCGAAGTGTAATTTTACGCTTCAAATCTATTTTCTCCCGCTTTACATGCATAACTAGAGTGACTGTGTATTTGGCTCTCAGTGCTGCCAAAACATGGATGACTATTTCCTCAATACTGTGAACACACATCGCACAGTGATCTGTGTAGACAGACTGAAGGGATTTTAGACTCTCTATTAAATATAGATAGATAAAAAATATTTATTGCAGCCTTATGAAATCTAAATCTCAGGTGGCTTGAAGCTCATATTTTCTAAGCATAAATGTTATCTCCAATTTTGCCTTCTTGTCTCTTCTTGCAGTTTAACAGTTTTGTTAAAATATATATCTGTTAAACCTTGTCACATCTGTCAATTTCTTTTTGTGTTGATGTAGTCTGGCTTTGCTGCTCAGGTTATCAGGTGCATCCAGTTTATTAGACTCTTTTCTGTCTCTTTGCCATCGCTTTTAGGAGGAGAGCGCCAGCCACGAGTGCAACCAGCGGTTAGTGGTCCTTTACGGTGTGGGCAAACTGAGGGATGAGGCGCGACACACCATCAAGAAAATTACCAAAGACATCTTGAAGGTGCTCAACCGCAAAAGCACAGCAGAAACAGGTAACTGAGTGTTTCAATTTTATCAGCTTTTGACTGATGGCTTAATGTCCTCTACGTCCCATTTACTTATGTTTTACATTACTATAGCTGCAGGCGGGCAGTTTGTCTGGCAGCAAACTGCAATTTAAGATACAGCTTGAGTTTCATTTCACCTACTTTTCATGTTTATGGATGACAATGGACTGAAGCTTTGATATGTGTCCCCCACTATATTGGCTGTTTTGTTTTTTTTCTGCGTCTCTGCAGAAAAATCCACATCTGTCACATGAAAGAGATTTTGTCAGACAGCAATGTGGAACGCAGGAGCTTTATCATGCCTGGATGTTTGTAAAACATTGCTCACATGCAGGCTGATTGCTCGGTTTCTCACTGTGACCATCCCAGCTGTTACCCTCTTCCTTAATAACTCTCCCTCTTTAGATACATTTAATTTGTATGTCCTTTCTTCTGCCCCTCTCGAGAGAACAAGCTTTTCTTCTTTCTTTATCGTCCCTAGGGGGGTTGCATCACTCCATCTCCTTTCCACCCAATTTCTATGCTAATGGCTCTCATCTGTTCACAGCCTCTTTATCTCAGATACATGTGACCTTAATAAGGTGATTTAAGGTTTTCAAAGTTATGATTGCATATATTGGAATGTTTTGTGTCACCTTATCGCATTCCTGTGAGCTGATGATAACCTTCAGCTTTTAAATGAAAAGTACCATTTTCCCTATTTTTCAAAGTGCCCTTATAGCAGTGTCTTTTGCACTGAAGCTTCAAATCGAAGGAGGCTGGAAATAAGATAACAGACCATTGGCTTAACTCGATTTCACGGCTGGCCCATTCGACAGACTGGAAAGAATACAGTGGACCAGTTATGAGATGTTGCTCCCTCTCTCATTTTTTTTCTTCTTTCCTCTCTTTCCTACCTACGCAGGAGGGGAGGAAGGACAAAAGAGGAAGAGGAGTAAGCCGGAGGCCTTTCCCACTGCAGAAGATATCTTCTCTAAATTCCAGCACCTCTCCCACTTTGACCAGCACCAAGTCACTTCCCAGGTTAGACCAGGAAACCTCATTCTTTCATGTCCTTGTGTCTCATGTTTCAGTGTATGTGGGAGTCAGTTTACTGTTTGGGGTATTTTGATTTCTCTGGTGAGATGGCTGAGTACAATTTGAATGGGTAATGCACTCAGGTGTCACTTATAAACACAGCAGGACGTAATGTATTTAGATTACTCAGGTAGTAAGGGCAAATCTAGTTTAATCCAATACTGTCAATGATACCCATAGATTCACACTTCACACATTTAGGAGGCTCTATCAGCAGAAATGGAATATAATATTCATATGTATGTGTACAGCAAGCGTGCCGATCGTTGCGCGCCCATTTTGAATGAGCAGTTTAAGGTTTCACGACAACGACGGGAGACTTCTATACAATACATATAAGCAATTATTAGTAGAACTTTTTGCTTTATTTCAGGCACATTCTGCTGTACATCACATTCAATTAAGATAATCGCATATATACCTCTATGAAAATTAGATCCATTGCCCCTTACCGTATACAAAGATATTACAGGCAGGAACATCAGCCCACATCGTCAAAAGTGGTTCCCACAACCCAAATATTGTTTCCCCCACACCTGTTTTGGTGAAGAGCGCAAATTTCTACAAATTATCTAATGTCATATTATCTATATCAAGTTTTGCCCACGCAAATTTGGGCATGACAATAATCTTTCTTCAATTTGCTCTTATTCGCTTCAGTTTATATATCATCAATCACCTACCACTCCGAGGGTGATTCTCCCCCTGAGAATTAGTTCTTGAAAACAGAAAAATGTGTGCTCTTACTCTCGTGTAATATGGATAGTAGAATGAAGACGTACACAGTTTGTGTATGAACTTCGGTCCGCGAGAAGTGACGGAAACGCATCCAACTGCCAACTGCTGTATGCGTGGCTCACCACTGAGACACTGGTTATTTCCAGGAGGAAGAGGAAAAGGGATTATTCCAGGTCGCTTCTTTTTCCACATTTTTTGACAGCCACAAACATATTTGTTACACGCAGTGGTGTTCAGCAGAGTTACCTATACTCTTCTTAGCCCTTCTGAACGCTCCCTAGCTTAGGTGATATTGTTTCATCTGCCGCTTTGGTAGAAGAGGCGCCAGAGTTTGAGTGGTGTCATCAGGCGTATGTAGACATCTCTATTAAGGGTATGACTCAGGAGTCACCATGGCGACTTTACCTCTGCAGCGCGAGGATGAGTACCAGCTAATTGAATGAGCTAATTAGACTTACCACTTTTCCAACTCGTGTCAGCGCATCTTCATAGACGAAGTGTGTGTGAAGCCAGCAGTGCGAGTTTGAGGGTTATCCCCCACTTTTCACCCACTCCACGCCCCACTTCCTAAGCAGGTGGCATTGGTAACTATACTTCTACTTATAATTGGATTGGACCGGGCTCAGTAATCGCAAATGAAATGTGTGGCGATCGTGCTGCAGATTGCACTACCTTTAGAATTAGCAACATAGAGCGCGCTTTCCATCCTTAATCTACCTGGTGTTTTTGTGGAAGCCCCTCCTGCTGAGAATTCTGAATCCCCCTCCCCTATATAATTTCCACAGAGTTGTACATCGGTCACCTAACACGGAAAACCCTTATGTAATATCGCAACGAGTGAGAGAGTGACTATAAGAAGGAACTGGCCGCGGGCTGGCGGGTCGCTGGATGATGAGTGTGGGAGGATTCGCGGCTAGGCTCCTATGCGCGGCGTGGCTCAGACCGGGATGAAAGACAGGGAAGCGGGGGCAGTAGAACTGTGGGGCAAATATCTGCTACGAATCACACAGCAGGAGGCGAAGCGGAGAGGACATCGAACCTCAAGAGGACGGGGAGAGAGAGCCGCACGGGCGGCTAAAAAGGTAGGAGATGGGAGGACGAAGAGACTGCACGGGGAACATGGGAGCAAAAAAAAAGGAGGAGAGGGAAGGGGCGAGAACTCATGGGGGGTGTGCGACGCGCGGGCGCGCTTGGCTCTTGGTCGCCGCGGCGTCGCGGAGAAAAAGGGAGAAGATGACCGTGAGGCTACAGAATATGTCAGGTCTGGCCCGCCGTTCGGCGTGCTGCGCGGATAAGAAAGATGGGTAACGCATAGCAAGGGGGGGGCGGGGGCCGGATTCTATGCAACATCCACCACCTTCTTCAGTGGAGCGCAGTGGCGAAGTTAAAGTGATAACAATTTGTAAATATAATTAATAAAATGAAAAAAAGATAAGTATATGTTTATGGTGTTTAGTGATTTTGTTTTTTATATATTGGGAGGAATTTGTCATAATGATTTTAGTGGTTAATATATAGTATAAGTTAGTGTTGGGTTAATAAGGTTCCAGGGTGTACAAAAGAACATTTATTAAAAATTGAAAAGTTATTCATTAGTGAAATAATTTGTTACAGAAAAATGAATTAAAAAAATATAGGTAATAAAGGAGTGTGAGGTGGGGAAAGTGGGGAATTAATGAGATTGAGAAAAATAAATAGATTATCTAGACAGCAGATTAAAAAAAAATTTTAAGTTAATGGAAAAGGAATGAAGTTAAAGGTAATAATTAATTTGTGTGTAATGGAATGTTAATACAAAAAATAAGTAAAAAAAAATAGAGATATTTTAAACTAATCAAATATAATAATGAAAAGAATGAAAAAAGAAAAAAAAATGATAAAAATGTTAATAATTGAAAAAAAAAATAATGTTTATTAAATAGATCAAAATAATTTTTATAAAAATGTATATTAAATATGGTGAGGTGAGATTAAATAGATAAAATAATTGTAAAAAATTGAGATTATCATGGGAATATGATTTTTTTGTTGAAAGAAAAAAAGTAAAGGTAATTGAGGTATTTAATGATAAATAAAATATGAAATACATGAATTATTATATATATAAAATAAAGATATGAATTAAGATTGATGAGATGAAATTTATTGAGTTTGAATAATTAACGGGTTGATGAATGTGGAAATGAAATAAAGTGTAAAAAATAAGTGGAAAAGGATTGACAATGATAAAAGGTTTATATTGGTTAAAGGGGAAATTGTTATTGAATAATATAATGAAATATGGGAAAATTAAATTGATATAGATAGAAAGGTAAAGAAAAAAAGATCAATTAAAAGAAGTAAGAAAAACAATTAAAATGAATGATTAAAATAAAAATAAAATGGATAAGTATAGTAGAAAAGTAATTAATGTTTATAATAAAATGATTATTATTTAAGTAAATAAGTATATATTGTGATATAATTAATTATTGTTATAATGGAATTATGTATTGGTATGAATTAATGATGGGATTAGTAAAAAGAAAAATAAATGAAATGGAAAAATTAGAAAAAATTAAAAAAAAATTAAAGAATGCATAATTGAATTTTGAAAAGTAGGTAAAAAATAATAATAAATTGAAATCATGATAAAACTAAAGAAAGATATATAAATATTTATGAATTTAGAAATAAAAAAAATGTTGGTAGAATGATGATTGAATAGTTTAGGAAATGGAGATGCTGTAGATAGATTTGTTTGAAGAGGTGTAAGAGTGGGAATTAGGAGGTGGATGGATGAGAAAGGGATAATGTGTAAATAAGAGTATATATAAGGATAGAAAAAATGACAAAAAGTTATTTAAGGAATGTAATGATAAAGTTTAATAGAAAAAGTGGAGGATTAAAAATGAGTGGTGAGGTTTTTTTAAATTTAATTTTAATGAGTGTGATTATAAAATGTGTTAAAGATTGATATGATTATGGATAGGAAATTTAAATATAAAATTTGTATTATATTATTAAAAATGGTGAATATTTATTTATGAAATGATATTGGAAAGGGGAAAAAATGGAATTAATTAATTAAAAATATTAATGTTTAAAAGTTAAATATGTAAGAAGGAGAAGGAGAAGATGGAAAGATGAAAGAGAGGAGGAATTGGTGTAGGATAAAAAATGGTAAATGATATTATGAGAAGATAATAAGTAAAGTGAGGTATGTGTTGTAAAGAAGAATGGAGGTAATGGGGGTGAAATAATTTAAGTGGAGAAATAGATTATAGAAAAATAAAAATGAAGAGAATGAGCTATAAGGAAGGAGGAAGAGAAAAAATAAGAATGAAAAATAAGAAGAGAAGGAGACAGGAGGAGGAAGAAGTGGAGGAATGAGGAATGATAGTTGAGGAGATGATGTAGAATGTTGGTTGTTTTGTGGAAGGGGAGATGAGTAAACAAGTGTTGTAAAAAAGAAAAAGAGATAGGTGTTAAGGGTAAAAGTGGAGGTGATTGAAGTTTGTTAAAAAGGAAAAAGGTATGGGAGGGAGTAAGATGGACATTGAATAAAAAAATAAAAGGTGGATGGAATAAGATTTATATGAAAGAGGGTAGAATAAATAGAAGAAGTTTAAAAATTTAAATAAATAATGGAAGAAAAATAAGTATTGTTACAGAAATAAAGTGATATTTGAAATTATAATGGGTATATTTTAGAGTTGAAGAAGATGGATTAGTTTAAGTAATAAACTTTATGACATAGAAAGATGTTACATAAACAGTATAAAGTATTGAAAAATGTGAGTATAAAGGAGAGAGAAATAGAGATGGAAGTAAAATAAGAGAGGAAAAGGAAAGAGATGGATGTAAAGGAAAGGGGAATGACAAGAATGAATTTAAAAAATAAAATGTATCGAGAAAAATAACAGAAAAATTGAAAGTATGAAAATAAATTAAATATTAATTAAGGTTAAGAGAGTTATGAATAGATATTGGAATTAGAATGAAAATTAAGAATAAAAGGAAAATTAAGGGTTGTTTATGAATATAGGCATGTTTTAATAAACAGATTGAGATGATAAATAACCGGAGAGAAAAGTAATTAAAGAAATGTTTTTAAGTAGTTAAAAGAATATAATGTAGAAAAGAAAAGCAAAGGAAGGGGAATTACATTTTAATAATGAAAAAAGACAGAGTAAAGGATAAGTTTTAAATGAAGATGTATGTGTGTAAAAAAAACAAAAAAGAAGAGATGATAACAGTGTTTAGGATTAAAATATATGTTTATAAAAAGAAGATTTAAAATGGAATAAAATTGAAGCAGATACAAGACATGATGTATTTTGGGAAATGTTAAGTGATGAAGAAGAAAGTGGATGAGAATATTTAATAAAATAGAATGTGAAGGAAAGAGAATAGAAAGTGATATGTGTAAGCAGGGGAAAAGAATCGAGAAAGGGAATATGGTGATAAGAATAACATAGTTAAATTATAGTATAGAACACAGTGGGAGGTGAAGAGGGAGATATTGTGGTGATTGGGAGAATTTATGAAAGTATAAATATAAGGTGGCTTGAAGATAATATATTTTTATAAGAATAATAGTTTATGAGGACAAATTAAATTTTGAGAATTATTGTATATTATTGAAGTTTAGTTAAGAAGTTTATATGTGGAGATAATTATTATTATTGTTAAAAAATTTGTGAAATAATGTAAAAAGGTTTTATTTTGTAGATGTGAATAGTAGATATAGGATTTTTGGAATGGATAAAGGTTATAAGGGAGTTAGATATAAAAGGTTTGATTTTAGAATTATTTTTATTATATCTTATATTTTTTAATGTATAATTTGAAATAAGATTTATGGGTTAATGGGAAGGAAGAAGAGAAAAAGAAAGAGTGAAAAAAAGAGAATTTATTGGGTAGTATTTAAGGTGTGGGAAAATGAGGGAATGAGAGAAAAAAATAAATAAAGAAATAAAAAAGAAATAATTGAAGGTGATAAAAATGGAAAAGAAGACAGAAAGAAATAAGGTAAATGAGTGTTTAAAATTTTAATATAGATTTTGAATGATGGAAGTTTGATAATATAAGTAAGCATTTAATTATGTTTTAAATTAATGATAGGATGGGAAGGAGGGGAAGTTTGTATGGAAGAAAAAATGAAAATTGAGGGAGATAGAAGATTTGATTTTAATTTAAATAATTTTAATAGTTTATTGGATGAAATGGAATGAGAAGATTTGATATGTGGTAACAGCTAAAAATATGTTTGTGTATGGTTTTGTTTTTTTTTTATGAGTATAAAAATGAAGAAAAATAAAAAATATGTACAAATGAAAGAGATTGTAAAGAGAAAGAAATGGGAAAAGGAAGGAATTTATAAAACTGACTGGATGTTTTGATAAAAAATTGATAAAAGATGAAAAGGGAAATGATTGATAGGATTTATAAAGATGTGAAGAATAACAAGATGTTAACAATATTCATTAATAAATACTAAGAATAATTTAGATACCAATTTAGATTTGTATGGTTAAATTGTATTATGGCAAAAAATATAAGACGAGAAAAAGATTAATTATTATTTATTTATACGTAATAGGGGGTTGAATAAATAAATAATAATTTAGAAAAAAAGTTTTATATGATAATGGATATAAATATGTTACAAAGCATAACTTTAATGAAGATAAATGTGAGAATTAAAAGGGATTTAGGTTTTCAGAAAGTTATTGATTTGAATTATTTAGGAATGTTCTGTGTAAAATTATAGAATTCATGTGAGATGATGATAAAATTAAAGAATTTTAATGAAAAGTAAAATTTTAATTATTTTTAAAAGTGGGAAATTAATAGAAGATGTTAAATTTTGGAACAATTGAAGATTAAGACATAAGAAGGAAGGATGGAAACTAGAGATAAAAGAAATTGATTAAATAGATTTAAAGGATGGGAAAATTTAGAATGAATGGAAAGAATAAGTGGGACAAAGTAATGAGATGTTGATAAATTAATACTAAATTTTTTTTATTATTTAATGATATTTAATAAGTTACTCCGAGGGTTTGATTCAGGTAAATAACATAAGAAGGGAGGGGAGGAAGTGAAAAAAGAGGAAGAGGAGTAAGAGAGAATTTACAAATGAAGAAGATAGCTTATATAAATTACCAGAAAACTATAAAATTTGACCCAGGAAACACGAAGTCACAATTAAAAGTTAGGTTAGAAAGGAGGAATAATAATGTATTTCACTGTAGATTGTGTATGAATGTTTAAGTGTATGTGGGAGTAAGTTTAACTGTTTGGGGTATTTTGATTTATATGGTGAGATGGATGAAGTACAATGTTGAATGGGTAACTGAGGAATAAGGTGTAAATTATAAAAAAAGGACAGAGAGGACGTAATGTATTTAGATTAATCAAGGTAGTAAAGGGCTTAAAGATCTAAGTTTAATCGGCATCTGTGCAATGATACCCCATAGAATTCACACCCTTCACCCATTTAGGGTAAGAGGGGCCCCTCTAGTCAGCAGAAAATAGGAAATATAGATCATAGTGCATCATGTATGTTGTTTTATTAGTGTTGCGTTACATGGAGTCCACCATGTTTTGGAAGCCACCCATCGTTTCTGCAGTAGCCCAAGAACAGACAAACACTGGCTGTAGATAGGGCCTTTCGTGTTTTTAGCGAGTTTCACAGCCACTGTAGTTTCTCCTACACACTACACAGCTCAGTCTCATTCCCAGGTTATTAGACGCAGGTGCGAGCGGTGTTTAGTTCACCGCTAGATGCCGATAAACACTGATCCTTTTAAAGATCCCGTCCAGATATGTATTAAGACATGTATGCAATAGTCTGCTTGGAACAATAATTTGTGTCTGATATGTTTTTTTCTGCAAAAAAAGTATAATTTTCACATTAAAATCCTTAAAAAGGCATCAACTTCCTTTACCTCACTAAAACAGCAGCATCTATGAATATCTTGTATGAATGAACAATTGTAAGAAGACAAAAACATATTTTTGAGTGGAGGTGGATGTTTTTTTGTCAGCTAACATTCAATTTTATTTCTGTAAAGAAATTTACTTTTGGAAAGAGGCAAGTTAATACTAAGCTAACCTGGCTGTAGGTTCATATTAAACAGGAATGAGAGTGGTATATATTTTTTCATCTAGGTCTCGGCAAGAAAGCGGATAAGCACTTTTCCCACTGGTTGAAATCCCCTTTCGGTTGTTTTTGCCTTCATTTGTCCAGTTTGTCACCGTAAAGCAACACAATTCCAGTGCTGACTAAATATTTTGGCATTGCTTGAATTTTTCTACTTGTTTTAAATGTAGACTCTCTGAGTTGAATAGCAGTCTGTTGTTTTGTTACAGCTCAGTGTCTGTAAAGATTGTTGTTTTTGCATATTAATGATGTGTGATGTTTTGTTCTGTGTGCAGGTGTCCAGGAATGTGCTGGAACAGATCACCAGCTTTGCCTTAGGGATGTCTTATCACCTGCCTCTCGTCCAGCACATTCAGTTCATCTTTGACCTCATGGAGTACTCCCTCAATATTAGTGGCCTCATAGATTTTGCTATTCAGGTATTGGCAACTTCATCACTAATGTCATTTAACATGAAAACATCTCTTTTTATTCATCATTGTTTGTAAAAACTCACTGACTGTGTGTGTTTTTGTAGCTTCTGAATGAGTTGAGTCTGGTTGAAGCCGAGCTGCTGCTGAAGTCGTCCAGCCTGGTGGGCAGCTACACTACCAGCCTGTGTCTGTGTATTGTAGCTGTGCTGAGGAGGTACCACTCCTGCCTCATTCTCAATCCTGAGCAGACAGCGCAAGTTTTTGATGGGTATGTCACTAACAAGCTTTGATGTTTGTCAATAGGATACCTCAAAATCTCAGTCTTATGCCATTTCATGAAGGCTTGCTTAGATTTTAACCGGTGGCCCAAACCTGGGACTGGTATGGTTTGGTTTTGGTCGTTACTGTGAAATTTACTGAAACAGATTGAATTCCAGTCATAAAGGCGTGTTTGCAGGGTAAAGAAATTGGTTAAACTTCTACTACTAAAGTAGTAAAAAGTATGTTTTAGGGTTTTAATGGCAAGTTAAAGAATTGTTGGTTGGTTGCTCTCTCTGAGCCTCATTCTACTGTTTTTAATGAGGATTTTTATTGTCACAGGATTGCTGACAGGGCACTTATTTCCTCAATGCCGTACTACTAGAAGTTGTTTGTGATGCTGGTAATTTAAGAATTTCAGCTGATTCGGCTGTTGCACTGGTCAAAAGCCATTTTGGATTAAAGCATTAGCTAAATTAAATTGAGTGTTTAAAGATGGCTCATATAAAGCCTCTTATTAAAATAAATGGAATTCAATCTAAAAGCAGTGCTTATACTAAAAAGACTGCTATAGGAATAGTTCAACATTCTGGGAAATCGCTTTCTTGCCGAGACGTACATGGGAAGATCGATACCACTCACATGTGTCATGGTAACAAATTTCCTCCTGATTGCAACACTAAAGCTCACATGTAGAGTCACTGTATAGACTGAGTCCGGTATCGATCTTCTCATCTAACCCTCAGCAAAGAAAACTAGTAAGTGTTTGCTAAAATGTCTTGCTCCTTTGGAATCACGTGTGCAAATGTGCTTTCAGGTTGCGCATTGTGGTGAAATCGGGTGTGAACCCGGCGGACTGTTCCTCTGCTGAGCGCTGTATCTTGGCCTACCTGTACGACCTCTACACCTCCTGCAGTCACCTCAAGAACAAGTTTGGCGAGATCTTCAGGTAGATATAAATGTTTACCTATTTGGAAACAAGTGTTTTGCATTGCCTTAACAAAAATGCATATTTAGCTCTGCTGCTGAATATTTTTTTGGACTAATCCCTCAGTAGATATAAGGGAATGGTACTAGTGAATCATATTAAAAACGGAATTAATATACACTATACATGTACATATATATATTTATAATATTTGCATCCATAGTTGTTTCTTTGTAGTTATTAGTGTGGACATCATGCTTTATATTCTCTCCTTTCCCTTTGTGTTCTCTCTCAGCGAGTTCTGCTCCAAAGTGAAAAACTCCATCTACTGCAATATCGACCCATCAGACTCCAACATGCTTTGGGACCCTGGGTTCATGATGGAGGCCATAGCCAACCCCTCGGCCCACAACTTCAACCACTCCATGGTGGGCAAGATCCTCAACGACAGCCCAGCCAACCGCTACAGCTTTGTCTGTAACGTGCTCATGGATGTGTGTGTGGACCACAGAGACCCTGAGAGGTGTGTTATTTTTGCTACGACCATGTTGCACGTGTGCGGAGCTCAGACTGCTACAGTTATCTACTCTTTGTCGAGCTGCTGTTTCATATCATGTAATGTGCTTTCAGGGTGAATGATATCGGGATCCTGTGTGCAGAGCTGACGGCGTATTGTCGCTCCCTGAGTGCAGAGTGGCTCGGCATCCTCAAGGCTCTCTGCTGCTCCTCTAACAATGGCAACTGTGGCTTCAATGATTTGTTGTGTAACGTAGATGTAAGTTTCATAACTTGGAAATGAAATGTAAGGGGTTAATGGGCCTGACATTAGTCTCTAAGGCAGTGGTTTTGATTTATAGTTGAGCGTAGGTACAATGTAGGCCTTTACCGCAGACGTATTAAGCCAGCTTTTGTCCTACTTACATAGCGCTTCCTTCTTCCCTTGAGAGGTTGTTACATGTATTCTATATAACTATGGCTTTTACTCTCATCATCACTTAAATTCGGGTTGAAGGATATCAGTTTTGCTACATTTTTGTAACTCTTTTCAATAATAATTACAGCCAAATATGTTTTTCCTTTTACCATCCGTCTTCCTCTGATTACAGTAGTTTGTCTCATCTCACAGCATCAATTTTATAATCTCTGTGTTCACCCTACAGGTTAGCGATCTGTCCTTCCATGATTCCCTGGCGACCTTTGTAGCCATTCTCATTGCTAGACAGTGCCTACTGCTAGAAGACCTGGTTCGCTGTGTGGCCATTCCTTCCCTCCTCAATGCTGGTAAGGATTATCTAATCTCAACCGTGGCTGGGAATCACTGCTTTAAACTATCCTTTAAAAAGCACTGCCCGCTAATACCAACACTTGAGTTGTTTCTGTCTGTAATAACTTTACCAGTTTTCTCCATGCCATCTGCCTTTTAAGCATCTATATATAATCTCACAGCCATTAGGCTTTTTACTCATGTGTGGGCAGTACATTGCAGCTCGGCTCATAGGAAGGAGTACTGTATAATGCATTACTTCTATGAGAGAGGAGAGTAAACGCAGCATATTTGATCTGAGTCCATGAAGCCTCGGTGCGCTTTGTGCACTGGCCAGAGAAGTGCTTCTCTCTCCCCGCTGCTAATCTTTTCCTCCCAGCTTGGAGACAAAGCCCCATTCAGCCATCCTGTTCGGTTGGGTTTGGCTCATTTCATAACGCCATTACACGTGCCAAATGCCAGCAGCTCTCATTCGTGGAAAATGCTTTGTTCTCACTCCCTCTTGCCTGACAACAGCTCCATGAAAATTCCACTTCATCCTGACTGATGAGAAGTCTATCTAGGACATGGTTTAAATTTAGATGTGTGACTTTAATGTTGTAGATTGTGTAGCCTATCAAAAAAAAAGTAAACATCAGTTGTGTGACGTGAAGGTACTCTCCTCTA
Organism: Morone saxatilis; assembly: GCF_004916995.1. Classification (NCBI taxonomy): domain Eukaryota; kingdom Metazoa; phylum Chordata; class Actinopteri; family Moronidae; genus Morone; species Morone saxatilis. Next base: position 9,571,382 of record NW_023339785.1, read on the forward strand.
ACCCATGCACATGTGTCTTACCTTTAGCCTGCAGTGAGCAAGACTCTGAGCCAGGAGCCAGGCTCACATGCAGGATTCTGTTACACCTTTTCAAGACGCCTCAGCGCAACCCTGTCCCCCAAGATGGTGTGAAATCAGGTAGTAAACCCAACCAGAAACCTTTTTACTATTGTTTCAACACATTTGTGTTTCTTTTTGATTGTCAAAAATTGTGACTTATACCTTTACTGTTGTGACTTTGCAGATAAATCCTCAGTTGGTATCCGGTCGTCTTGTGATCGCCACCTTCTTGCCGCTTCTCAGAACAGCATAGTTGTTGGAGCAGTATTTGCTGTCCTCAAAGCTGTCTTTATGCTGGGTAAGAATCTTAGCAGTGCTATCATCAGAAAGTTTAAGGTCAGAACATGTCATGTGAACATCTGCTTTTAAAGATGACAATAATCAGGGTACGTTAGGTTAGTTCGCCTGGTCTTAAACTCTACTTTGTCTCAGTTTCCGTTTACCGTATATGGGATCGAACATACTATGAAATTGTACAGTGATAGATTTTACTGGTTGGTTTTACTGGTGTCTCCTCGTTGTTTTAGGTGATGCCGAGCTAAGAGGCTCAGGACTGTCACACCCTGCTGGCCTCGACGACATATCTGAGGGGCGCAATGTCTCCATAGAAACGGCCAGCTTGGATGTATATGCAAAGTATGTTCTGAAGACGATCTGCCAACAGGTGAGGATATGAGTCGAAATGGGGTGAATGAAAATGAAAGAGATGAAACCCGCAACCACAGTTCACATAGTCAGTGTGAAATGAAAAAGGTGAAAATGAAACTACTGAGACAACTAATTTTAAGAAAGAAAATAGCTTTGAACTGCGTGGAGATATGCATGCATGCTTTCTTTTCGTGTTCAGTATTTTCAGCTGTCGTGGGAACGCACATAGAAGCGATTAACGTTCTATTTTTGCTCATATAAGCTCTCCCGTTTTTCTGAGCTACTTGTAAATGCAGTAAGCCAAAGATGCATAAAACGCGTGAATGAGATCATTTTCTGCACCAGATGTCACTTATGCCACCTAGATATGAAGGCCAGAAAGAGAGCTGGCGGTCCCTCAGAGGGCTGGACGTGCTCTGAGACCTCAAGAGACTTTCTACCCAGCAAGGCTCTGGCATGTGCAGTTTCATTCCTGAGAAGTATCCCCTTGCCCCATTTTCATCACTACCCACCCAGCTTTAGTCAAGCTTGTTTTGCATGACTCATGAGTTTACAATGCTTGTACTTAAGCTTGACAATCACTGAAGTTATTGACCTCTGTCACACTTCTCACTCTCCCCCTCTTGTTCTGTCTTGCAGGAATGGGTTGGAGAGCGCTGCCTAAAGTCTCTGTCTGAGGACAGCAGTGCCCTTCAGGATCCAGTGCTGGTAAACATTCAGGCCCAACGACTACTGCAGCTTATTTGCTATCCTCATCGCCAGCTGGACAGTGAAGATGGTGAAAACCCTCAGAGGCAGCGCATCAAACGCATCCTACAGGTCGAGCATACAAAAGAAACTTGCATAGTGTTTAAAATGTACACCTGTCTTTGTTTCGGCCAGTGAAAAGATAAAGATTTAGTTCAAATAGTGCATCCAACATGAGTAGGTTTTAAGAAAAAGTGGTTAGGTCTCAATCATCTCATCGCAAAATTGAAACTTCAATGTAATCTGCTAAGAAGTTGTCTTTCTTGAGGTTTTGCTGCCCTCTCCTGGCTGAATCAAGGACTGATCATACCTGGATTTTGACAAGAAAAAGGAAAAAATGTAAATGACCAACAGTATTCTTTTCTCTTTCATAGAACATGGACCAATGGACGATGAGACAGTCGTCCCTGGAGCTACAGCTGATGATAAAACAGAGCACAAACAATGTAAGTTGGTGTCTTCAATGCATCCAACCATTTAACAAAATATGACAATGTGTAGTCTTCGTCAAATTAATTGAAATATTCCTCATTTATCTTCCAATAGGAGCTCTACTCGCTCTTGGAGAACATAGCCAAGGCCACCATAGAGGTGTTTCAGAAATCAGCTGAGATGAACTCCAGTAACCCCTCAGGGAATGGAGCAGCAGCCCAAGGTGGCTCCGCATCCAACAACAGCACCACCAGCAAGATGAAGCCCATTTTAAGGTGTGTGTTGTTCCTTTTTTTTCTTTTACTCACACGGTTTTCTTTGCATTGAATTTTGTAGAAGTAGAAAATACCAAATATAATTCTAATGTTCAGCAGTCATAGTAATATTGTCAAGGTCACCCCAGCACTCTACTACTACTACTGCTACTCCAGGAGGTGTATGAATTGAAACTTAGTCTGCTAATTCACCTATTTCATGTGATAAACAAAAATATGTAAATGTAAACATATTTTGTTTACACTGTGTGCTGCAGCTCATCAGAGCGGTCAGGTGTGTGGCTGGTGGCTCCGTTGATAGCCAAGCTGCCCACCTCAGTTCAGGGTCATGTGCTGAAGGCAGCAGGAGAGGAGCTGGAGAAAGGACAGCACTTGGGTTCTTCCTCACGTAAGGAGAGGGACAGGCAGAAACAGAAAAGGTAAGTGGCAAACTTATGTTTCTTCAATCTACTCTACTTAATCTGGTAGTTCTACAAGGTGAAAATACTTTGCTAGCATCTGGCAAACTGTATGGCAGAGTAAACATTTTCATTTTGTGCCACTCTCACAGGCTGTGGAAGCTACAACAAAATTATCCAGCCATCTGAACGTGATTTCTTCTTTATTAAATTAACTTTTTTTCCTCCTCTCCTCAGTATGTCTCTGCTGAGCCAGCAGCCCTTCCTGTCTTTGGTGCTGACCTGCTTGAAGGGGCAGGATGAACAGAGGGAAGGCCTTCTCACATCACTCTACAGCCAAGTGCAGCAGATTGTTACCAACTGGAGGGAAGACCAGTATCAGGATGACTGCAAAGCAAAGCAAATGATGCACGAGGCTTTGAAGCTACGACTGAATCTTGTAAGAACCACCAGCTTTACAAAACAGCACCCTGGCTATATAAAGTCCATCTTTAATTAGTTTTGTACTCCTGTACAAGTCATGGATGACTTTGAGTTCTAGACTTTAAACACTGATAACAAGCACTACCTTACAAATATTTTACAAGACTAGAATTTGGCTATATTAAGTTAAACATCCAAAATATTTAACAGAAACCATTCACTACTATTTTAAATCCAACACTGGGTTGGATTAAACATGTTATGAGGAGTATAACAATATTTTTTCCTCTCCTAACAAGGTGGGTGGCATGTTTGACACGGTGCAGCGGAGCACCCAGCAGACCACTGAGTGGGCTGTACTACTCCTTGACATCATTAGCAGCGGCACAGTTGACATGCAGTCCAATAAGTGAGTGTTAACTAAAGAGGAAAACACATTATTCCTCTAATTGGATACTTCAGTAAATATTTCTAAGGGCAAATTCTGTTGCCAGCACAGTTGTCACTCATTTGAACTGCCCAGCTCTTATATTTGCTTTTCGCCAACAGTGAGCTCTTCACAACAGTGTTGGACATGTTGAGTGTGCTGATTAACGGCACACTGGCTGCCGACATGTCCAGTATCTCTCAGGGCAGTATGGAGGAGAATAAGAGAGCCTATATGAACCTGGTCAAGAAGCTCAGGGTAAGAACTGAACCTTTCTCACCCAAAGTGTAAAGCTACATGTAAGCTCATGTAGAAATGAGGCCAAAAAAGTTAACTTGGTCATTGCAAAGACAGGTTTTTTATTACCTTGTTCACAATCGCTCCTCTACAATGTACCCACTTTATTTCCACAGAAAGAGCTTGGAGATCGGCAGTCTGAAAGTTTGGAAAAAGTTCGCCAGCTTCTGCCACTGCCCAAGCAGACCCGAGATGTCATAACTTGTGAACCTCAGGGCTCACTAATAGACACAAAGGGTAACAAGATCGCTGGATTTGAGAAGGAGGTACGTGGTTTCTCACAAACTAATGTAACTTGACGTCAATGTACCAAGTTAAACACACAATTTAAGTATGATTTGTAATGCCCAGTCATTCATTGAATAGAACTATATTTTGTTGGATGATAGGTCGCTTATCACATTTCTCATGCTTTATTTTCAAAATCAAATATATAAAAAACTGAAGTTTACATTGTATCATAATATGCGTGTATGTACCATGGATTAATTGAGTAACACTGTTTTAGTTATGGGTACACAAACAATATGCCACAAAACCATAAACCAGCAGCAGTATTAGTGAATGTTTGCTACTGTAGGATCTTCGTGTCATTGAATGTATTAACTGCTTTTTTTTTTTCATACTGATCTTGAGTTTAATAAGACTAATGTGTCTCTGTGCCATCAGGGCCTTCAAGTATCAACCAAACAGAAGATTTCTCCCTGGGATGTCTTTGAGGGTCTCAAACACTCCGCGCCTCTCTCTTGGGGCTGGTTCGGTACGGTGCGCGTGGACCGCAAAGTCACCAAATTCGAGGAGCAGCAGCGTTTCCTGCTCTACCACACCCACCTGAAACCCAAACCTCGTAGCTATTATTTAGAGCCACTCCCCTTGCCCCCTGAAGAGGAGGAGCCCCTGACACCCGTCTCCCAGGAACCAGATAAGAAGATGATGGAGACAGTGAAGCCAGAGAAGAGTGTGCCCGCTGTACCCTCTGACTCGAAGAAAAAATCCAGCAAGAAGAAGAAAACTCCATCCACCAAGACAGAGGTCAGTTTTTCTGACAGTTGTTTTTTATACGTTTGTTACCTGGACTGAAGTTGCAACAATCAGTGTTAAAAAGTAATATATCGTTCCTCTTTTTCTCACTAGGACTATATGAACCGCGCACAAGGCGGGGGGGGCTATGTGACTAATATGCAACCTGAGATGATGCAGACCCACCCATATAGCAGGTTACCCTACAGCCAGCAGACCATGAACATGTACACAGCACAGAACCAGCCTCTACCTCCAGGTCAGTTCTTGGCATATTCTTACCAGTATGACACACTGGTTTAGCACTCATCAAGAACCATCTGGGATTTTGGTTTACGTAATTTGTTTTTCCATAGGAGGTCCAGGTTTAGAACCTCCATACAGACCTGCCCGTAACCCACAGATAAACAAGATGATGCCCACCCGACCCAGCTACCCAGGCATGATGCCCGGCATGCAGGGGAGCATGCCTGGCATAATGGGACTGGACAAGCAATACCAAATGGGTTATAAACCCCAGCCTAGCATGCCACAGGGCCAGATACTGCGGCAGCAGCTACAGGTCAGACTGGTGAGTCAGGGTGCAATGTCAGCTTAAGGCCTCCGCACACCAACCCGATTAACGGCCGTCGGACATCGTCGGACAGTCAGGCGAGGTCGCGAGTCGGTTGGTGTGTCCCGTGCCGTCGTCCAGTCGGCGTCGGCGTCGGCCTTCATTTTTGGCCGCATTCGACATGTAGAATCGGCCAGTGCCGTCAGCCTCAAAGACCAATCTGATTGTGGAGTGCTCGCTTGACATAGCGAATCAGTGAGTGCACGGAACCGGAAGTGACGATGGTAAAACAACGCCCAGATATCTTGTTATTATTAGCCATCGTATTTTCCGTTCAGTAAAGTAATGACAACAACGATCCTTCTCGACTACTATCAACACTCTCTGATGAAAACCATGACGGACGACAGCGTGCTCTGTGTTTACTAGCGTCTAGAGTGATCTGTCATTTCCGGTTTTATTTTTTTTTTGGAAGACAACAGATTACGCCGCCTGCTGTTATGGGGACGTATTACCCTCGCAATGCGCCGAACGTACGCTCCAGTGGTGTCGGTTTGGTGTGTTCGGAGGCTTTTTTCTTTGACCGACTCGAGGAGACGGAGCGACTGATCTTCCAACTGCTTTTCTGCCGACGGTGGGTCGGTTGGTTGCAAGGCCTTTAAGCTACATGTTACAGTCAAAAAGAGCTTGACTAAAAGCAGTTGCTAGTAACGATAGTTGATTATCTGTTTAATTGCTGCTTAAATTCAGTTTTCAAGTCTAACACAAATACAATATGGTTGTTTTGAGTGAAGAAAATTGCTTTCAAATCAGAAAAAAAGGAAAATAAGAATTCTCCTTTACACCTGGTAGAAGGCAATGAATATTTGCTATTTGCTGACTTGTTTTTTCTCTTTTTAGAATCAGAGCATGATAGGGCAGCAAATTAGACAAATAACACCCAACCAACCATATACTTCAATGCAGGCATCTCAGGTACGTCTATTTTAGTTGCTTTACTTTTGTTTTGCTAATAAATGCATTTTTCATCTGATCATCCTCTATTCTTAAAAAATATATTATTTATACACCATAATGTCAACAAATGTAAAAAGGATGTACATGTTTAAACAGGATTCCGTTCACACTTGGACACTATCAATAAAACAATAATGGTCTCCTTTTTTTTTAACTAACTACATTGTCTTATATCTCATTGTTCATAGAACATATCTCAGGGCTATACCACGTATGGATCACACATGGGGATGCAGCAGCATCCATCCCAAGGTGGTGGTATAGTTCCTTCATCATATGGGAACCAAAACTTCCAGGGCACCCATCCTGGAACCAACCCAGCTGTGGTGGATCCTCTTAGGCAAATGCAGCAGAGGCCCAGTGGTTACGTTCACCAGCAGGCTCCAGGCTACGTACACAATATGCAGAACACACAGAGGTCAGTATTTTGTTTCAAGGAAGGAAGGCTGCTGCTTTGTTAGTTGCTTAGTAGCACTCCAAGCAAGTCCGGTTGCAGAAGGTTGACATTGTTTTAGCAGTGTTTGAGTGTGCATTGCAGATTTTTACCTGCCCTCATATTTCTTTTTCTTCCTCCTGTCCTGTAAACCTCAGGTTTGCCCACCAGCCCATACAGCAGAATCCCATCATGCATGGTCTCAGTCACATGGGAGGCCAGGGTGTACATCCAGGCTTGAGGCCTAATCAGATGCTGGCAGAACAACAGCAGCAGCAACAGCAGCAGTACCTCAGACAACAACTCAGAGTATGTCACTTGAGCTCTTAAGCTATGTTTTGGCTCAGTTTATTACTTTTCATTAGGAACATGATATGTGAAAATGAAGGCTTTTTGCTTTTTAATTATGTAACCCTGAAGCAAACCAGTGTTTCCGTATAGAAGCTCATTCTTTTAGGGGTGCTTTATAAAAACGCACAAAAAACATGAAAGTAAATCAATATTTGGATACAAATTGGTAAACATCAGTGGGTTTGTTTACTTTTGTTGCATCCCCATGATTCCTGAGTACTGGTAATTCAGGTTGTTCAGTTACATTTTGCTTTTATTTGGAACTGCCAGTGTTTGAAGTTGCCTTCTGTAGCTTTAAAAACAGTAATGCACATGACTAAATTATTTCACCAAATCATAAATAAGAACAATATACACAATGTGAACCTGCAGATGATTATAATGGCCAAAGATTAATCAACAGAACTTGTTGTTGTTTGTAGTTTGCTAAATTGCATTGTGTGGTTGGAATTAAAAGAGAAATAGATCTTGGAGTCATCTGCATAGAAACAGAAACTGATATGGTTGTTTTGAAAGATTTGAACGAGAGGCAGCATATAAATAGAATAATAATGGACCAAGGACTGAACCATGAGGCACTCCATGAGTAAAGTGGCTTGTGGAGGATTCACATTTGTCAATGGCAGCTCAGAAAGTCCTTTCAGAGAGTTAGGAATAAAACCGATCAACTGTATCGAAAGATACAGTAAGATGTCAGGTGCTAAAATAATACCATTAAGGAGTGCTGTCTCAGTGCTGTAACCTGAACCTGTTTATTTAAAATAAATGGGTCAAGAGTTGGCTTTTTGGGGAATGGTTTGATTTAAAACATTCAGGCACTTGACCAGAAGTAAGTAAAGAATTGATCATAACTAGAATAAATGGACAGATATACGGAAATACCTCTAATATAAAGTTGGAAAAGATAAAAACTCTTCACATTTATCAACTTGTACAACAATGTGTACCTCAAACACCAACCATTATTTCTATTGCGTTTTCACAACAACAGCAGCAGCAGGCCCAACAAGTTCAACAACAACAACAGCAACAACAACAACAACAGCAGCAGCAGCAGCAACAGCAGCAGCAGCAGCAGCAGCAGGTGAGCCAGGCCCCAGCAAGTTCCTCTCCTATACAGTCCCATAATAAGCTCAAACAACAGCAGCATCAGCAGCTAGCAGCAGCAACAGGTGTCAGCCAGTGCCAACCATGCAAGGCTATCAAACAGGCCCGCATGCAGCCACTGTTCCCAGCAACCCATGGTTAGGTCCAATCATAGGTGACTAGGTGACCGTCACTAGCCAGGTGAGGAAAAGTGTAAGAGACTGTCCTGTCGTGTGACAAACATGTACAAAGTCGCCGAATGTATTATTATCATTATTATATATATATATTGTGTGTGTATGTGTATATATATATATATATATATATATATTGTATGTCGAATTGGAAAGGAACTACAAGGGCTTTGGTTGATTTTCATCAGTCAGTGTTACAGAAAAAAATTCAATGTATGCTTTGCATTATAATATCATGCTAGTAATTTTGAATGTTTTTGCCAGTTAACAACAAATGTGTAAAGTGCTGCAGGGATAATGTAATTGGGCCAACCCGAAAGTTAGCATTGCCATAGTTCCTTCGACAAAAAGCCCACAGGATGTTTTCTTTGGATTTTGGATTACTGCACAAAATAAGTTCTCTGGCAGACAAACGTTTATGACACTTAAATGTTTTGTTCAGCAAGANNAACACCACTTTTATGATTTTTGAATCAATGATTTTTGAATCAAATACAATTGGCAGAAGTAGTAAGCTAACAGCATAAATACATCTTTAGCTTTAAGTGTTTGGCATGATGACATTTAATGTCCCCAACAACCTCTGTAGTCTCATTTAGCCACTTGTTAGCAATCTCCATTTTTAAGACATGTCAAAGCTTCAAAATCCACAAGTGAGGTATTTACTGACACATTGTGGTAACCATAGACCTTATTTTCAGCATCTAACCAAAAACCCTTTTAAAAAAACCTCTGAGGTTGGGTTTTAGGACTCATTCTAGATATACATACCATGCATTACTGTGTGCTCTTTTTTTTTTTTAAGGTTTAGCATTCACGACATTCTGACACACTTAATTGTACTTAGATAAATAAGTCATCACATATAGCTTGTGAATGAGATGCATTATGGTAGCCAACTCTATACTATTACTATTGTGGACATTGTTGCCTCCTTAAATGCACCACTAGAGATTTGGACCCTGATGAATTACTTACTCAAAACTCTTGAAGATCCATTTTGCAAAAAATGATTGGTAGTAATGTTACATATATGCAAATAGGTTAAAATGTACAAACCTTTAAAATTGCTATAATAACTGTTTCGTGTATCTCTGTTTTAGTTCCCACGACAGGGAATGCAGCAGACTCAACAGCAGCAGCAGACTGCAGCTCTGGTCAGACAGCTACAACAGCAACTTTCAAGTAAGTTAGAAACTTTTCAAATCATTTATGCGTCTCCCTACAGTTGTCATTGTTTCCATCTCCGTGCAGACTTCATATTTATAATGAAACTTTTCCACTCTTTTCAGATACACAACCAGGACAGGGCACCAATTCCTATTACTGATCGTGCTTGTTCATAGTAGTGTGCAGAGAATAGGCCCTCATCATGTGGGGAGGTCCAGCTCTTCAGATGAGTGTGTTCAGTCGTGTGTAGGCTGTTAGGAACGGATACTGTTCAAGGCACAAAGGACCACCAAACAGATGAGATCTCGACCACAGAGGCAATGAGCTGAGAAAATGTCTTGACTTCAATCGTGTAATTATGGATTATGAAAGGAGGCATCCTGCTCTGAAGTGAACAGATAATGGTTAATAATGGAAAAGTCTATGTAAAAAAGTACCAGAAATTATAAGAATAATGCAATTTTTTTATTTTATTTCAATTTGTACAATTTTTTCAGTTTCGTGTATTTCTCATTAAAAAATCATGTCAGTTTTTATGTCTTGTACTTGTGTTGGCTGCCTGTATATTGTGTTTAAAAACTGTCAATGACAAAGTTGGAATCAAAGGATTTGATCTATCAAATAAGGCTGCTGTCATTCAAAAACATCTGTCAGTCTTCTAATGTTAAATTATACTCACTTGTGTTTTGAGTAACTTCTAATTATGTTGAGACAAGATTGAGATTGAATGTTGATTCATTGATCCCACAACTAATTGAAATTAAGGTGTTCAAACATCAACGTAGAGTTTCATTCTGCAGTATTGGGGTAGAAAAGAATACGTCCCTTGGGACAATTTATATCATAACATCAATAGATATTGAAAAGATAAAAACACAACCTGAGGCATACTGGTAGCTCACCTGGTAAAGCTGGCAAAATGTTGGCTGTTAAAAAGACTTAATACTTGACGTCACCAAACTCACTAATGAGATTGTTGAAGGTAATAGGTTATAGCGCCATAACAGTTGACAGCTAAACTAACAAAGTGAGAAAGACGTTTGTACACCTCAAAATTAGGGCTGCACAATTAATCGCAATATTATCGAAATCACAGTATGGCTGAGTATAATATCCAAATGGCAGACACACACAGCATTATATTGTATAAGTACTGTGGCCTGGCCTACAAATCTTGTTTTCCAGATGTAACAAAACATGATTGTTTGGTACAGACCCCAACAAATCACATCCCATCATCATGATTTTAATAGTTCTTTAAGTGAAATTAAAAGTGTGATACAAAAATGATCATGAATCATATCACAATAGCTGTCAAACCAATCACACTTTGATTATGTTACCATATCGTGCAGCCCTAATCACAATCCTGAAAAAGACTAAGTGAAAACTGCCACAGGAGTTTTATTTCTTTATTGACTGAATCAGCAAATCAATTCCTCATTTCAATTTCTTTGTTTTCTTAGGTTTTTGTTTATCTACATTATGAGTTTCCAAGCGACTAAAAAGCACCCCAGAGTGAGATCCTAGCGCTCTCCCTTCGAAAGGACAGTCCATTCCCTGATACCTTGGCAGGAAGTTCAAATCTGCCCAGCTCCTCTCATCTGGTCGCACCCCGAGTCTGGACAGCAGCTTGTTAGAAATCTCTGGCACTATCGGCTGGAGCAGTGTGCCGTAAATCCTCAGGCATTCGAGGGAGACATGGATGATGGTGTTGAGCCAGCGCTGGGCTTCACTGTCCCTGTTATCCAGCTTCCAAGGCGCATGGCGATGAACAAACCCGTTGGTCTGCCTCACGCAGGCACCGATGGCCTCCAGAGCTTTGTACACATGCATGCTCTCATAGTGTTGCTCCACCACAGCGGGGAGATTTTTCACATCCTCTAACATGTGGTAGTCTTCAACCACAGCCCTGCCTCTCTGTTCACTTGAGAAGAACTGAGGGCAGAAAGAGGAGTAGACCTGAGCTGGGTTGAGAGCTGGAGCTGTGCAGCGATTAAGCAGACCACCCAGAGAGTCAGCGAGGTCTGCGTTAAGCACCTTGATGACTTTGTTATCTGTGTAATCACAGTCTGAGTCAGGGACACCCTGACGCAGAAGAAAGTACCTCATGCCGTCAGTTGTGAACATCTGTGAGCGTTCAAGAGGATCCACTACATTACCCAAACTTTTAGACATCTTCTTTCCTCCTACTGTCCAGTGCGAGTGCACATGTATTGTCTGTGGCAGCGGCAGTCCCGCCCCTAGAAGAAAAGAGGGCCAGTAGATGGCATGAAATTGTAAGATATCCTTTCCGATAATGTGGTGGGCCACGTTCCACCATTGGTTGTGTTTATCTGGGTAGCCAGCTACTGTGAGGTAGTTCACCAGAGCATCTAGCCACACATAGATGGTTTGTTCGGCGTCACCCGGGACTGGGATGCCCCACTGAAGGCGGCTTCTCTGGCGGGAGACTGAGAGGTCAGGAAGGTCCTCCTGTAGCGACTGGAGAACAGCCCGGTAGAAACGCTCTGGCTGTATGGCCCGGGGATTTCCTTTGAGCCAGTCAAGTAACTGAGACCGAAACGCAGACAGACGGAACATGTAGTTCTCCTCTTTCATCCACTCCACCTGCAAAACAGCAGAGAGAAGACTGAAGTTCACAAGAAATTCTTTATTAGGACTAACCCCTTGAGTTGTACCATCTAGTTCTCAAGAGGATCCCCTTTAAATGTTACACTCATTCACACATATGCTATAATACCAATTTCACTCCAATTACCTTGTGGCCACTCTCCAGCGATACCTTGATCTCCTTTCCTGTTGAGTCCAAAGCATCGCCCACCTGTTTCGGCGTGAGGAAGCTTTCATCCTGGGTGGAGTACCAGCCTTCATAACTGCCCTTGTAGATTAACCCTTTGTTCCAGAGCACTGACCAGAAATGCTTCACGGCCTCGTGGTGTCTCCGCTCCGTGGTTCTTATGTAGTCTGTGTACGATATGTTGCAGCTGCTGAAGAGATGCTTGAACCTCTCAGACACATCGGCGCAGAAGATCAGGGGATCTTTTCCTGCAGCTTCAGCAGCTTGTTGGATTTTCAAGCCATGTTCGTCAGTGCCTGAAATGCAAGATAATAGAATGTATTATTTTTTTTATTTGTCATATTTACACAACATATTTCCTGTGCGTTGGTTTCTAATATAAGCTTTAAGGTGCCTATAGGGATTTATGCTGTGACAAAAGTGTAAATCACATGCAACCAACAGACAGACACGTTGCATACACATATGCTTTGGTCGATGGAGGATTTACCTGTTGCAAACTTTGAGTTGAAGCCCTTAAGTAGCTTATACCTGTGTAAGCAGTCAGCCATCACAGCTGAATACAGGTGTCCTAAATGAGGAGCAGCATTGACATAGAAGATGGGAGTGGTTATGTAGTAACTCCTGTCGTCTTTGCAGACATGAGTGCTGGTGTATCTCAACACACCGATCCTCTGATGTCTCCACACAGCTGAGACTGGTGAGAAGAATTGGCTTTTTTGCAGTGTGTGAACAGCCTTACAGCTTCTGGTGACAAACACAGGAGTCCCCATCACTGGATAGCAGGTGAAGCCAACATGGAGTCCACCAGACGGAGTTTAACTAGTGCAGAGAGTGCGGCGCTGGGTTGGTAAGTGCTAGCCTTTCATTTAGCTAGATAAAAGAGTGAGTTTTAGCAGAGAAAGAATACAAGCGGAGAAACGCAGCTACTGCCGGAAGTACTGCTGGGAGATCACAGAGTGGTCCTGGTCGATATTTCCCATGGAACTGTCAGGAAGCATCACATTTAATCTTTGTTTTTGTAAACCAGCATGTGTTTTGCTCGCCTGTCAAGGTTAGCATTTCTTCCGGGTTCACAGTCACTCGTCCAATCACAACGCTGCATAGTGCGTAACGAACACCAACGACCAATCAGATTGCGAGGACACTTTTTTTGCAGCGTTTTCCAGGTGTTAAAGCTGGTGACAGACATATAAAGAAATATAATATATAACATATAAAGAAATATAATATATAAAGAAATATAACATATAAAGAAATATAATATATGTCTATGTCCAGTCAGGCAGTAAAATGTTTACGGGAGAAACCCACGAATAAATGGAGATGCATCAGGGAAGCATCTTTTTTTTCTTTTCTTCAAATGACTTTATTTGAATAAGTATAACAGGGGAATGATATATACTGTCAATGCAGACACACGTGGCAATCATTGACAGTATATATTATGATGGGAATAAGACAATGCATAAATAAGACAGGGACAGTATAAATATACAAATGAAACTGTAATGTAACAAAGAATTTACAAAATAAAAGTGCTCTACTGTTGTTGGGAACCATCAATTTAAAAAAACTTGTAAAGTTAGGAACATTGTTGTTCCTGAAGAGTTTTATGAATATAATACATAACCCCTCAGCAGACTACAACGTTTTAAATTGCCATAAACCACTCTGTTGCTAGTATGAGCAGATAAAAATAAAACCATGTATTCAAAGTAATATTGATTCTATTTTAGAGCACAGAAGATAAATACATTAATATCTATTTATGAACGTGTTACATGGATTAAAGTACAGAGTTCACCTGTTTTACATTTTGTGTTATAATGAATCTGGGAGGGTCTTTTCAAATAACATTCTGTTTGCCACTAGTAAATATCTTAGGTTGTACATTGTAATGATCTTTCTTGTAAGCAGACTGTCACACATATACACACATACACAGATATGTGTTCTTTCCATACAGTCTTGGAATTTGTCCACTGAATGTGTCACTGTAATACATTTTGAAACCCTTTCATATTGTTGATTGTATTTCCTTTTACCTCAGAGAACTTTTTAGATGCATAAAGATTAGCACAACAATAAGTTCTAATATCTGCAGCAAGGGCTCAGCCTTAACTAACCTTAACTAAGTTAAGCATGATTCATGATGATTCATTGCAGGAATAATATTCCACCAAATTAGCTGAAATCTCATGAAAAGGGCCTTTCAGACCCAGGCAATGACCAAACAGCACTTGCAGTTTTATCAAACTGGTGGTCAATTGCAAATATCTAAATGTTGGTGCATGACCAAATACTAATGGTGAGCAACAGTGGTGGAATGTAAAGTACATTTACTCAAGTAGTGAATTCAAGTACACATTTGACTTGTACTTACTCTACTACATCTCAGAGGAAAATATTATACATTTGTCTGACAACTTTTTTCCTGTGAAGTGAAAATCATGTAGCCTATCTCCAAAGTTGGTAATTTTTCATTTAAGTTTTTGTGATAAATTGAACCGTTTTTGGATCAGCTGGAAAATCATTTGTCACAAAGCTAAAAACATGGCTGTTTTTCTGAGCTCATGAAAAGTTGACTTTTTAGAGATAGAAACCTGGTTCTTAAGGTAAATGAGCTTACACATGAAGCATTTCTGTAAATTAAACTACACATCAATACAAAAAGTAGTTAAAATGAGCTCAGCACAGCAGTAAAATGCAACATACACATTAATGCAGCAGTAACATTAAGACACTGACAGCGAGTACTTTTATGCAGAATGAGTACTTTTACTTTTGATACTTGAAGTACATTTTGCTGGTAACACTTACTTTAAGTTAAGTAAGAGTTTGAATGCATGAACTTTTACTTGTAGTGTTTTCACAGTGTGGCATTTCCACTTTTAGCTACTCAAGTAAAGTACCTGAATACTTACTGGCATTAAATCATCATGTATTAGTTATTCACTAGTTACGCATGTGTTTTTATGAGATTAAAGGATATAGTGACACCTTCTTCACACATTTGTCTCAAAAATCTGAACTTGAATGCATTACCCTCAACATAAACATAAACATTATCGACAGTACTGAAGTAGAGCCTCCGCCCTCCAGTTTCCTAGGCAATAAACAAGGAAGTAGCGGGTGACGGCCAGCCAATCAGCAGCTCCACTTCCTGCAGTCAGCTATCGACGACGAATAGAGTTGATGTGACAACGTAGGTTAAACATTTTACCAAGTGTAACGTTAAGCGGGAGTTAAACAGTGTATTAGACTTAACTAACTTAATCCAAACCAAGTCAGAGAAGTGGTTCGTGGTCACCTACAGCCGTATAAAAAGCTAGTTTCAGCCTCGTCGCCGCAGAGTCAGCCTATCATGTGATTTTAAACATGGGGTGGCTGTTGCTCGACTCCTGAAAAGTTCCCGAAAGTTTCGTTTCTAGTTTTTAGAAGTTGGGTTGTTGTTATCACACGTTGGGACGCCAGTCTGTGGTTTTCAGATGGAGGTGAACCGTCTGGACTTCTACATCGGTCTCTCTCTGGCGGTGAGCTCCAGCGCTTTTATCGGCGCTAGTTTCATTCTGAAGAAGAAAGGCCTGCTGCGATTGGTCAGCAAGGGTTCAATGCGAGCAGGTACTGTACGCTTCGGAAATACTCACAGTACCATAATGCTACAAGTCTTACATTCAATATGTGTGTATGCAGTACACTAGTGTCATCCCTGTCTGTGATGTGTTACCATATAGGGCTGTATGTAAATAATTGTTTGGTTCATACTCTGTAACTAGATACTGTTAACCCACAACGATTAATGGATTATCAAAACTGTTGTTTATTAATGTTAATTATATAAATGATGTATTACTGTGTGAGCAACAATGTAGCTGGTCAACGTGGAGCTAATTTAAACTACTTTCTATATTTTTGGATAGTTAAATCTACAAGAGTTGATCATATTTAATGAGCTGGGCATATGTTTTGTATGTAAAGATGAATATGTAGGTAGTGAGGTGGGTATATCACTGGGGAAGGAAGGTATGTCTTGATGGCAACGTGTGTGTAAACTTTACATTAGTTAAAATGATTTAGGATTAATCTAAAGTGAGAAACCTGTAACAGTAACTATGACAACTACTCCAGTTTTTCTGTCCTGTGTCTCACAGGTCAAGGGGGGTATGCCTACCTGAAGGAATGGCTGTGGTGGGCAGGACTTATTTCAAGTGAGTAAATGATTTCAGGCTTAATTCTGAAACATGGATGACATGCTCAGCTGTTCTTCTTTTCTTTTTTTTTACTTGGTTACGCTGCTTACTAGCCATGGCACAGAAACATTGTGGTCTTTGTTTTTCAAAGAAGGGGGGATGAGGCTTTTGTGGGTTTGGTATTTTTGCTGGTGACGTTGCAGGAGATGCAGTGCCCACACCATATCTTTGAAGTGCACATTCCTCCAAAGAGCACATTTGCACATGTGGGTTGGATATTTCAACTTTTAACCCTCTGTAATTCATGTTTATATTCCAGTGGGAACTGGAGAGGCCGCTAACTTCGCTGCTTACGCATTTGCTCCGGCCACACTGGTGACTCCTCTTGGAGCATTGAGTGTTCTTGTAAGGTAATTGTCTTTGTCTTCTTTTAGCCTTCTCAGTATTCACGGATAACTCTTTAACTCTCGAACTTTCTTATTATCAATAAATCCCAAGAAAAGACCAGAACCAACATCTATTGTCTGTAAACCCAACACCTAATATAGGTTATTCCTCTGCGTGGTAGACGTCCATTGTTGTCCAAAAAGGATTAAAAACACATCATTGAGCCTCATTGTTGCACTAGATTACACATTCATTTACTGCCATGAACATCTGCACTGATCTTGGTGATGTAAATACTCACAGGAGCGGTGCTTCACAACGTTTTTGGCTTGTGAGCCCTTTAACTGAAGCTATATTTATTTACTTGAGACCCCTTATCACAGGTTAGGCACTAGAAGAGTATTGTGAGAAGCTCAACTAAAGAGTGATTTTTGATTTGAAGAATTTCTATCGGCCTGAAGATTAGAGGAAAGTCTGCCAAAAGAATGATATTTTATGTCATAAAAGCATTTGTTTCCTTATACAAATCAGTATAATAGACAGTGTATCAAATGACAGTGTGAGAGGAGTAACTCGTAGTGATGAACCTGTATCTTTTGTTTCTTTTTTTCAGCTCATTGTGTAGTTGCTCTTCACTCCCACTGCTCTCATTACGTTGGTGTTTGTTGCTGCGGGCCAAAAGCAAACATCTATTGTATTGTTACGATGCAAACATGAATGATTATCTTGCTATTGTTGTTGTTATTAACCAGTTATTATCAGTCAAATCATCTTGTGACAGTCAGGATTACCTTTTTGGTTTCTGACCGCCTTAAAACAAAGTCATTTCTACTTGTCCCTCACCAAAGGGTGTTTTGCAACAGTTATGCAACAGTCATACTTTTTTTTTCTAATTCTGTGTAAGTTTGAAAATGGCCCCTGTATATACTGAGTAAAAACTAAAAGCATATATTATTATATATGCATATATTGTAACTCACTTTTAAAGATTTTCTTCACTAAGAACGAATGGACTTAGAGCAGACTTTTGCATTGTTGGTTTTTGTCATTTCATTAGATTTGAGGACAATAAAACAAAGACATCTCCCTTTATTATACGCAGTGGCCACATTTATGCTAACTCTGTGTCTGCATTGCCTTTCCTTCCAGTGCTGTGCTCTCCTCCTACTTTCTGAATGAGAGGCTGAATGTGCATGGGAAGATCGGTTGTTTGCTGTGCGTCCTGGGCTCCACAGTGATGGTGATCCATGCCCCACAGGAAGAGGAGGTTGCCTCTCTCAGTGCCATGGCCGAGAAGCTCAAAGACCCAGGTAGGACCAGCCCTTAGTCGTTGTGATGTGATATTAACCATGGCTGTGGAGGCTGAATCCCAGATTCAGCTGGATATTGTTTTTGTTTTTTTTAGGGTACTAACTCATTCTTGAATGCTCCCACCAGGTTTCATTGTCTTTGCTGTGTGCGTTGTGGGAAGCAGCCTGGTTCTTATCTTTGCTGTGGCACCGCGGTTTGGACAGAAGAATGTGCTGGTCTACATCCTGATCTGCTCTGTGATTGGCTCCCTCTCTGTGTCTTGTGTCAAGGGCCTGGGCATTGGCATTAAGGAGCTGTTTGCTGGGACAGCAGTGCTGAAGGAACCCCTGTTCTGGTCGTTAGTCATCTGCCTGGTAATCTGTGTCAGCGTTCAAATCAACTACCTGAACAAAGCCCTCGACATCTTTAACACCTCCATAGTCACTCCCATCTACTACGTCTTCTTCACCACCTCTGTCATGGCCTGCTCTGCCATCCTCTTCAAGGAATGGTTGAGTATGACCACTGACGGAGTAGTGGGAACAATTAGTGGGTTCCTCACCATCATTTTAGGGATCTTCCTCCTCCATGCTTTCAAGGACATTACATTTAATGGGGACTCCCTCCCACTCTACCTGAGGAAGGGTCCTCAGAGCTTTCCATGGGGGCAGCAGCCCTATGTGGCTCTTCCCAGCCATGACATGCAAGCAGAGGATGAGATGAAGCTGTCCAGAGAGGGAGGCTCAAAGGGGGGGTGGGGTACACACCAGAGAGCTCCGTAAAGAGGACCCCAAGTCTTGTCATTACTTTAAAAATTTCAGTTCTGAAGCTTTAATGCACATTACAGCTTTACAATAAGTTACAAGTTGGTTTACTAACGGAATTTTGAGTCTGCTTTACATAATGCATTATGCACTGGATGAACAAACTTGGCTAAAGTGAGCATAATGGTCCTATCAGCACACTGGATTCCGTATGAACTTACACTCTTAGTTGTAGATTATATTACAAGCTTGTGTTTTTCCTTTGGTTACAAAAAGACATGACAGAATTGTATTCTGTGGTATCATTTATATCAATCTGAATGTCTGTTGCACTGTTGTGTAAATTCTTTCTTTACAGTACATTAGGTTAAAAAAAATTAATTGAAGGTTGACTTTAGCCTGCATAAGCCAGATTGTGCCTTCTGAAATAAATAGTTTTGCACTTTTAACCTTAGCATGTACACCGATCAGCCATAAATAACATTATGACCACCTGGGCAGACCCATACCAACAAACTGTGAGG
>NW_023339785.1:9590970-9593423 GCF_004916995.1 Morone saxatilis
GATAATCAGTGTTATTCACTTTATCTGTCAGTGCTCGTAGTGTTATGGCTGATCAGTGTACTGTACAAATGTATAATTTTATGACCCGTGTAAAGGCAGTGATTTGTCCTGAATGCATTTCAATCATGTTTATGAATTCCTCTGACAAATTACTGTAATACCTCAGTATTCTATACAAACTGCACCAAAGAATGTTCTTTCCCTCTGTAAATTAATTCCCAACGTGCCAAGCTGTAACATATATCTGATAGAACTGTTACATTTTGTTTGTTTGATAACGCTCATTAAAACATGACTACAACATGACTTGAGTTATTATTATTAATTTTATTTCCAAAAGATGGACAGAATTATTTGGCATTTTGTTTATTGCATACGTACAGTCCGGTAACTCACTCATCTTCGGTCAAGACATGGTTAGTTCTCTTAAATTACAGCAGAGTACGGTGGAATCCTTGTAGCTGTCAGAAACATCTGGCAAGCTCAATGTCCCAGATGCATCCATGTTTCTTGCCGTCTCACACACTCAACCCAATTGTTATAATGATGGATACTGACACATTCAAAACTCAATTTCATAGTTTGACTAGTGAACTGAATTCCACCATTTGACAGACAAAACTAACATAAGGTCTCTGCTAACAACTGACCTAAAGCGGAGGACAAATAAAACCCTAGATTCTGCATGTCCATCCATGGTGTTAATCCGAGGCACTTTTATCAAAAGTTGTTTCTTTTTCCATTTGAAGGTACAGTTGTGCAGCCGGCGGTCAGTCGTCAGGACCAAGCGGCCTCCTCACAGAGCAGGAGGCGGTGGGCATGTGTCTCGTCAATCCTTCCAATGACATGTTTTTAGTCCAACATGGTCTCAGAGAATGAGCCCTTGCTCTTCTGAGTCTGTTCCAGTCTGTTGAGGATGAACTGGCTGGTGTCAATGAATCGCTCCACACAGTTAACAAAGCACATTTCTGTCCTTGAATCCAGCTTGGGTCCGGGTTTATCCATACATTTCTCCTGGAGACAAGACACAGTCATTTAGAGGACTTAATGCAAGGTATTACAAGAGCTCATCTGTTGAAAGCGACACAAACAAGCTTTACAGCAAGTACTGCTGGTTGAAGTTGTTTTATTTGACATGTTCTACAGCAGCAGGCTGCGTCCTCATTGGTACTTTAATGATCTCACAGAAGTCTACTTTAATCCACTATATGATAATGTGTCCGTTAAAACAGGCCGGGCTAATGGTCATCACAGTTTCAGCGAAATATTATATTTAAACGTTAGTTCTGCAAACAATCTGAGAGTAAACACCTCTAGTATCCCGGAGACACTTGGAGATACATCATGTGGCTGAATAACAAGTAAAAAACAACCCACAAACTTAATGTGACCGAACAACGGAGTGGCATAAGGGTCACACACAGGGATAACGTGTGGCCTAATGTTTACATTCGCCCAGCATTATTTGATCACAGCAAATCAAACACGTAGCTGCAACTCCTTTTTCTCAATGTAAGGCAAACTAACCGTGCGTTATGTTTAAAAGGCAAACTGCAGAGCTAGCTCCACTGCTAGCTTTAGACGGCTCTTACCCAGCAGACCTCCGTCATTTGATGAACCAGCTGCTGAAATCTTTGTTTCTGAGATTCAATTTCGATGAACTGCTGAAGCTGAGGGTTGGCTGTCGCCCCCTGGCCCTCCATGTTGAACTAAAACGGGGTCGTAAAGCAGTATTTTCTCTAAATATGAAAGCCTTCTGGCTCTGTTGCTGACCTTCACGTGTATGTATCATCTGTGTGACAACGGGAATCAGGAAGTAGTTGGACCAATCACAGAGCGCGTTCTTCTGACGCCACTCTTCTTCTTCTTCCGTTTTTTTTTTTTGGCGGCGGGCACTTGTCGTCATAAATACGTAACAGACGTTTTCAATTAATGATGTATTATTTTAATTTAAACATTAAAAACAGTTAATATTTCATAAAATGAGAGTCACAGTCATGTTCGTTTCACACGATGTTTCAGTCAAAGCCTGGCATACTTGGCTTTTATTTGTGCAATAGATATGTTCTCACAGAGCTTGTTTCCACATGCGAAGGTGTCTACATTTCACAATGATTCCACATAATACAATACACAAAACACTACGGAAGCGTATTGCATTCATTTGAACTTCGGTTTTTCTGACTAATTTTTTTCCTGTTTTTCGGAGTAATTTTTTCAGAATTACTGAGATACTTCGAACTCCCGCGAGAACCTCCATCCTGGAGAAACATTGCTATGTCTAGCAGATCTGAATGGGCTTTCCTTCTGAACAACCGCAAAGTCCTCAGGTGCCTGCGTAGAGTCGACAAACTAATGATAATACCATCTGTATGACTTAAAGACAGGACTATCTCCCAGTGTCTTAAACCCAGATCAAAGTAAAACTGGATTGAACTAAACAAGCCGGTCAT
>NW_023339785.1:9593437-9620679 GCF_004916995.1 Morone saxatilis
TTAAATCAAGCTCTCAATAAAGGAATGAATGTGTCTATTGTTTCAAATGCTTTCAGAAAATCAGAAAGAAATTAGTCCAAATAACCAACCATAAAAATAAATGACTCTAAAAAACAGAAAAAAAAATTACTCTGAAAAACAAACCAAAAATAAATTTTCAAGTGAATGCAATACGCTTCCGTAGAATACAATAAAGACATAGGCTATACAATATATATATTTTTTAAATCCAATAACCTTCAATAAAATATACACATTTTAAATGCTAGTCTGTTGGACTATACTTTCAATAATGTGATAGGAAGGCTATTCTAATCAATGAGTTATAATGACATTCACATTACACATGTTCACATTACAGAGGATCTCAGTGTGGCAGTGCAGTCCTGTGTTCAAGCTGTTAACCGTTTTCATGATTGTGTTAACTTTGCAGAGCCATAAGGAGATGCTGCTCTGTGCGGACCAGAGTGAACTGTTTCTGTGTGTACGCTGCTGGTGTGGATTATTCTGAGATCTACTGGAGCTCGTACAGCAAATCCTGAACAGTCAGTGTCAGCTTCTCAAAGGTGGGTCTCTCATCTGCTTTCTGAAACACAACAAATGAGATTGTTGTGGAAAAAAATATTGACAATACTGACAATATTATCATAATTCTGTACACGGTCATTGTCACAGTTTCTACTGAGGCCCACAAAAGTAACTTACATCAAGCCAACAGCTTGTCATAATGTTGTAGACCTTTTCATTGGCCAGCTGGGGGCGGTAGAGGCGCAGGCCCCGGGACACCTGATCCACTATTTCCGTGTTGTTAAGGCGTTCATACGGAAGCCGTCCCAAAGTGTACACCTCCCACATAAGAACCCCTAAGTATTTAGGGAAATAGTTAATGTGGTCAAACATACATACAATGTTTTAACCCAGATGTGAATTTATAGTTTGTGAATACATTTAAACACATATTACACTGGTCACTGACCAGAAATGCAGTAGGGAACTGACAGTTGAAACTTTACTTTGTGTCGACTCACCATATGCCCATATGTCTGACTTGCTGCTGAATTTGCAGTAGAGGAGGACCTCAGGAGGTGACCAACGCACAGGAAACTTGGAACCTGCTGAGCTGGTGTACTCATCATCTAAGACATATCTGAGGCAGCGGTGGAAGATGTAATCAGATATTTCCCTTAAAACGCCACAATGTAAAAATACTCTATACACGTAAAAGGTCTTTGAGAAAAGTAAAAGGACAGAAGTCAACTATTGTACTTAAAGTTTAAAAACAAAAAATACTCATTGTGAAGAAGAAATGGCCCCTTTGAGTTATTTTAATATATTTTATATTGTTACATAATAATTACTTATGCATTCATTTGTAAGTAGCATTTTACTGTTGTTGGTGGATGTGGAGCTAATTAAATACTAAATATATACTGTTTATGTTAAAGTTGATAGTAAGGTGATCTTTGTAAAATCTTAATGTACAAAGTAACTAGTAACTAAAATGGTAAATTAAATGACTGGAGTAAATACACAGTAAATAGAAATATTCCAGTAAAGTACTAAGAGCCACAGTAGTAGAACAGAGTTTAGTATCGTACTTTATTAGACACCAATGTGCCTCTGTGTATCCTGTTTTTCATGTGAACTATTTTACCTTGATAGTCCAAAGTCAGTCACTTTGACGGTGCCATTGCCATCTACTAAACAGTTCCTGGCAGCCTGAGGACAAAACAAACAACTTTCTTGAGTGTAATCATTAAACATTTACTGTTATCTTCGGATATCTAATGTCAGTATTTCTCAACATAACATGATACAACAATCTAGAAATGTACTGGCACATGTGTTGCTTTGTGTCTCTCACCAGGTCTCTGTGGATGTACTGCTTCGACTCCAGATAGGACATGCCCTCAGTGACATCTTTACACATCTCCAGGAGCTGGACAGCTGTTGGGTGCTGCTTCAGGCCCTCCCTAAGGTAGGTCAGCAGGCAACCATTGGAAAGGAACTCAGTCACTATATAAATGGGTCTTTGTTTGGTGCACACCCCGTACAACTGGACCAAATTTTCATGCCGAAGCTTCCTGGTTTGAGCAAAAGGAGAAGGAAGTTACGAGTTATAGAAAGTACATGTTTCAGTGTGAGACATCAAATTTATTAGTCTTTTAAAGTCATTTAGTTATTTTTAACTTCATTTAGACTGTATTCAATTCAAGTGTTGCAGCTGAATACCCAGCTCAGTCCAAATTCAGACTCATTCAGTTTTGCTTACATCATGATTTTGGCTTCTTCTATGAAATCATCTTCAGACATGGAGCCCTCTTTAATCATCTTAATGGCAACGTCATGCTTGCCCTGCCATTTGCCATACTTCACCACTCCAAACTGACCAGTGCCTAGCTCCTTGATGAAGGTGAGGTAACGGGGGTCAATCTCCCACACGCCTGGAGCAAACAATAGAGAATGGAGGAGCACTTTTATACTTGCAGCATCCACATTAAAGCAATTGTTTGACATTTTTGGCAAATACACTTTTTTCTTGCTTGCTAACAGTCAGATGAAAAGACTGATACCACTGTCATGTCTTAATGAAGCTAGCGAGCAACTGCTTAGCTTAGCATTAAGACTGGAAACAGGAGGAATCTGTGTTTAAAGTCTGCTCAACAGCAAGTTCACTAATTAACACATTTTATTTTGTTTTTTAATCCATACAAAAGAGGGAACCTACAGAAAAGGTTTTTTTTTAAAAATGACACATTGTGGTTTTACTGGAGGTTACGGCTCCATGCCAGGAAATAGTCCTGCACACAACCCCTATGCAAAACCACATGATGTTTTACATGTTGACATGTTTTTTTTGTATGGATTAAACTAACAATATCTAACATGTAAATTTGTGAGCTTTACAGATTCTGGTAGATGGACTTTAGACAGAGTCACACTAGCTGTTTCCCCCAGCTATCTTTATGCTAAGCTAAACTTACCGCCTGCAGCTCAATCTTCTCATCTTACTCTCGACATAAAAGCGCATTCCCCAAAATGTCAATCTATTTTTTTTCACAATTAAGGGATTCATTACCTATAACAAATGTGCCCCAAAACACTACTAACGAATGATCATTACAATACTTGCAGTGTTTATTTTAGAATTGGTGATTTATTAATTGCACACACAGACAAACATCTAATCAGTCACCAGAGAGAAATCAACAGACATTATCATTAACCAGGGAATATATTCAGAAGCCAAGAAAGCTTGTGTAGTTGAGCTCTGTGGCTTATAGTTCAAGTCATACTGATAGAGTCTCTTACCATAGCCAAGCCCTGCTGTTGATGGAGGCCGTGCCCGGTTAGATACAATGTATTTCAGCCTGCTAACCATACCTAGTGAGGGAGATGACAAAACCACGTTATTACCTGTAAGGTCAATATTTAGACTTTGACTGTTTCTGTTTTTTCATATCCTGTTTGTGTGTCTATGTTTTGTTACCTTTTACCCCCTTTGTCCTGCTGCCACAACTAAATTTGAATTATATTTTATTGTATGACAAAAACCAAATAAATGTGTTTAATGAGATATCCACACATTCACTGTATTGACCTGCTGCATTGTGCTGGTGGTAGTTGATGAGCTCTGGGATGGTGTTGAAATTATGCTTCTCTGCCAGGTAAAACTGGCCCTGCGGGGAGGTGCAGATATTATAATGTCTGCAGCTTCCACCAGTTTCCCTGTGGATAGAATAGTAAGATTAAATTCAAGTTGGTTTAGTTAACAGGTTTCCATCAACACAGGAACATATCATGTATGCATGAGTAGGTAATGTCTCTGTGGTTATCCATGATACAGTACAGTCTTAGGGCCAATGTGATGTGGAGGCAGTTTAGTCCTGGTTTTGCATAAATAATTTACATCTCTCTCCCTCTGTGGACCACTGTTTCCGCTTTCATTACAAACAGTTCTTCTTTTGATACGTTCACACATGACTCGAGCCAGTGGATATAGTATAAAAATGGCGCACCATACAAGGGTTTTAACACCACTGAGCTTACTCACCCGCCACCCTTACTGAACAAAGACACAGTGTATTTCCCAGCCTTGCTTGAGTCTCGCACCAAGAAACCTCCGTCTTTGTTCTGGGAAACAACACACATGTTTCATAAGTTTCAAATTGAATTTAGTCCAACTGAGTTTGACTAATTTGTAGGTGCACAAACATATATTGCCATAGCTGTCCTCTTATAACATTGTGTATGTCATTGAGTTTACCTCAGTCTTTAACTGCTTTTCTGCCTGGCTACGGTTCATATTCTTGCAATACCAGCTGTGAAAATAAATGTGAAATTATTTTTTCCTGAGTTTGTTTTTGCAGCATTTATGGCTTTGGCAATCAAAAACACATTTAAATACAGACAAGGAACTTTACCATTAATGAATCTGCTGACATAAAAATAGCAGGAACAATAGCACCCATACTCACTCAAATTTTTCAAGCCCATTTGCTGCTTCCACAACATAATTACTAGGTATGTAACCCTCATTCCTGCAAATCAAAACACATTGTATTTATTAATAATGTCTACATGCACACACACAAATACACAAACAAATGTGCATCTTGACTGGATGGTAACGTGCTCCAACACCAGCCTCTCATAAAGAAATCCTTGCTCCCTTTTATCATCATTTTATCTTTTTTTTTCATTTCAATCATAATAAGATCATACTACAAAATGTTCTTAATTGATTGAACATGATTGAAATGAAAAAAAAAAACATCTGGTCAAATACAGTAAAACATATCTGTACACATATTCAGGTCTGTGTGTCCACTCATAGTGCTGTGTACTGTTCTTTATCGGAACTCATACTTAAATTTTATTTTATCGGATTGGCCTCTTGTGTTAACTTTTTCCTCTCACCCATAGTTGTCTTTGGCTCTCCACCAGTTCGGATCAGACATCTCCAGGATGGTGTACTCTTCATCCTTCCTCAGCTCCAGGTCTTGGGGTGTCATGGGCGTGTAACTGTACTCAGCTATGACAGTCATGCCTACTGAGGGGGCAGGTGGCTCAGGAGGCTGTGGAGGTAAAGGTCGACCAGGCTTCTCCTGAAACAGTGTAAGATTATTGGATGCATTATTTCAAAATGACTATCTGTAATCAGTGAATATTATTCTAATTGAACTATGTGTATACCTCTGTCGGGGTAGGTGGAAGAGGTTTCCTGGACCCCCTTCGCCGAGATGCTTTAGATGTAAATCCTATTAATTACATAATTTAATAGTGAATTAAATAATTTTGTCACAAGCTAAAGTTTAGTTGTCAACTGTTGCGGATTTAAAACCAAAGGGAATCTCGCTCTCACCGTTCTTACTATCCAGCACCTTGCAACCCATGGCTTGTTTAACTTCCTGCTGACAGCACAGCCACACCCCATCCATCCAGGAACAAGGATGGTACTTCGGCATGAGATCCTTGTTGAAGCGCACCACTGTGAGCAAGTATGGACACACACACGAACACATACACAGGCCATTTACATTAAATCAACATTAGCATTTGCATATGCACCCAGCTCTTCTGTTGTGGTGCCACGGGCCGATGTTAAGATATGGTGTAATATTGCATATACTGTGTGAGATACTGTGAGTGACACACAAACACTAGATATAAATGTAAATTTGCATGCATACTAACTTTCTTTCAGCTTCTTTATCCACTGAGCCCGGATATCCTCACTCTTTGCAAAGATGTATAGTGGTCCCTCATCATAAACGATCTGTGGCAAAAAATAAAGAAGGAGATACCCATCAGCTGTTTTTTTCAGAGTTGGTCTATTAAATGAAGATTTTGTATTTCTGAAGTTACTAGTTCAAAAAGTACATGTGATACCAGACTATACTGCGATAGGTGTACCAAAGGCAAGACAGAAACTCTAGCTGGAGGGGTTTCTTTTATGTCATGTGCCAGACAGACACCTTTTTAATGCAACCGTTTTCTGTGAGTTAACATGTGTGCAAAGCAACACCTGCACACGCACTGAAAATCCCCAGTTCATTTGATTGTGAGAGGTGGTTTCACTTCTTAACAATGGACTTTCACAATATTAACTACTGGAGAATTGGAAAGGTCTTATATGACAAGGAGAAAACCTCCCATGTGTCCCCCCTTGCAGCTTCTACATGTTTTTTGATTAGTGACATGTTTGAGTAGAATTTTATGGTTCAGTATTAGACTGCACTGACTGATATTGGGATCCGGGACAGTTTCTCTCCATCTCCAAAATCAACACCAGCATAGAGGTAGGAGTTAATGTTTTTGGTCCTGACTTCAGACCAGCGAGAATGTAAAATGGCCGGAATATTACACATCGTTGCAACTTTGTCTGTAACCTTCATGATTGTCATGAGGCGATTTCTCATGCCCTCTCCGTTAGATATGTCAGCTGACAAACATGTTTACCTGGAAAGCATATATGCGCTCTTGCGGGGCATTGGGCTCCGGCTGGACCGTCTCTACACACTTGATCTTCTCAAGGTCAACTGATCCTCTCAAACCTTTTCGCTTCTGCTTAACAGATGGGGAAACAGTCAGCTACCTTCAGACATTATGTAGCTGCATAGTTCTCTTAAGGTCACCAACAAACATTAATCTGAGACAAAATGTGACACTATCTCATTACAGGATATCTGCAGTTCCATATACGTACCCCTTTGTCCGGATCAAAATCATAGTAGGCTATTTTTTCCTGGGTGAGAACAAACCATCTCTCCTTGTAGTTCAAAGGAGAGGTCTTCTTCTTCTGTTGAGATCGTTTAATGAAGATTTCTTCCAGTATGTTTTCTGACATGTTTCAGTCAGATTTATTCTACATGGAAACAAGGAATGATTAATAGTTTTGTAAAGGACAAAAACAGCATAACAGCCTGCTGTTTCTCTGTGACAGAAGAACACACTCATTCACACCACAACTCAGGCAGTTTTATGAGAGCTGTGACTGACACCCATTATTGATATGCTTAGCTTAGCAATGTTAGGCAGTTGATGTTGCACTTCACACTTATTTATTTAGTGTTTTCACTTCCTTTGGATAGCGTATTTTCAAAGATTTTAGTTCAAATGTAACCACTCTTAAAAGAGTCGGAGCAATGCCACCATAGAAGTTGAGACTATAGATCTGGATAGAGATGAAGAGACATGCAGCATGAGCGCGAGCACATATCAGCATGTGATTAGCTGTAGTTTGCATAAGCCCTGCTTTTACTGCCAGCAACATCCTCTGTTTCCAAAATCCCCCTCCCTCCCGTGGCACATCTGTTCCCTCAGCTACTGTATCCTCGTCATCATCACACCAGCTCAGTGACCCAAATTCGTCTGTGCTGGGAAACTGTGTAAGGAGATTTTTGATAAGTGCGTGTCTTGTCTACTATATATTCCTAATATGATGGGTTGCCATTATTCCTCTTCTTATCCACTGATTGGATTGTCGTGATATTAGAAGTTGTATCAACTAAAACACAATCAATTGCATCCAAAAGGTTTTGGTGATTGTATTTCATGTCACATAAATGTAGATGTCTTTGACTGGCTTGGTTGGGAAACTTTGCAGTTTGCTATGCAGACACAAACACACACAAACACACACAAACACAACATTACTTTTTATAACCTGATTTTGAGAGGGTATTTTTAGGATCCAGCAACCTGGTTATTATACTGCTGTTACAGTTCATAAAACACATTAAAATGTATGTTCTTTGATGTTTACAGTAAAACTCAATTTTACCATTTTACCTGCAAGTAGGTGAATAAGTCCATCCTTTTTAGTTATTGACTGTTTGTTGTGTCTTGTTTTTAGCATCTGCTAACCACTGATCTGAAACTTGCACCTCAAAAAAAAACCACCACCCCTTTTTCACACCATACAGTGGATGAGAGTGGAGTGGGACAACGAATATAACATCTGTCACTACAACGTAGACTAAAACAACAAAAAATAGACACTCTTCTTACAAACTATATATAGTAGATGAAGGTTTTTGACAGTACGGGAACAAAATCACCAAAAATGCTGCAACAAACAGTGAAAAGTTCCTTGAGTTGTTGAATAATTTGCCTCAATTTAACATCAATAGATCCACCAGTGACGGACCAGCTATGAAACCAGCAATTTTTCAGCAGTTTTAGTTTCAACTGACTGATGCAGAGCTAAAACTAAAAACACATCAACCACTTTTAATAAAGGCACTATTCACGTATACATATTAAAGTACACAATGCCATAAAGGTAGGCAGTCATAGCCTCATATTGCCAGGTGAAACATGGACTATTAGATCAAACTCACCCTTGTCCCACAGCTGAATGCTCATTGTCTGTTAGTCTCTGTCAGATGTGTTTGCACTTCAGCTCAGCCTATTTTCAGCTTGTGAGCACTTCCTTCTATCATCTGAACTGTAACACTACCAGAAGCTTCGGTCACTCCCTGCTAAACAAGAGGAGTGAAACATTTCTTCACAGCACACTGAATATACCTGATGGTTTTGTTTGTGCTGCCATGAACAGACAGCATTGTTCCCCATTCCGTGAAACTTTGTTTATTCATTCCTCATTTGTCATGACCTAATGTTTTCTCACATCACTAACTTGAGTAGAGGTCAACAAACTCTACAGATAAAACCATCCCTGTACCATCCCTGCTCTCTCTTTTGCTGTGATTAATTGGAGACATTCGACTGAAACTGTACGCCTGTATTTGTATCGTAGCTACCAAAAGTTTTTTTTTTGGTGTTTCTTTTTTGAAGGGAGTTGACTCACGGTGGCTGACACAGACAAACTCATAGGGAAGTTGCATCAGTGTTTTACTGCAATATGAAGGGAGAAGAAACACAGTGGCCCTGCAGCACTTCAGCCTGACATTATCTCTCTCATATGTAGTTATCTTTCATTAGCACATTTAAACATTCATGTATACTGTTACACATCACTTTATGACTTACACACTGACAATTATGTACAATATTCACTAATGTAGGTGCCTCTGTCTCTGCACAGCATCACAACACTTTAACACTTTGCAGTGAGAAGTTTTTTTTCTCACTTTCTAATGCTGATCTTTTCTCAGTTGCTTGTGTGTTCTTGGGTTGTGAAATTCTATGTTTCAGAAACTTAAAAGTCAAGAGTAGCCAAAGCGTGTCCTTAAAAAAAGCAGCTTAATCTCACACAATCATCTAATCACAAGATAACATATATTTGAATATATTTTCACCATTTATGACGTTGGTGGCTGTCAGGATGATGGGCCACTGATCTTTCTAACCCAGATATATTGCCAGCTGTGTCACCACCTCAGTATGTGCAAGCAAGTGCAACATGTTTTAAAATGAAACGGGCTGAATTTAATGAGTTATTAACACTAATGTGTAGAATAACGTGCAAGTTAGTATTTTGTTGCTATATATGACACAGCAAACATAACCATATCATGAAAGACTTGGGTTAACAGGAACCTGACAAGATGCTCTCTTTCCTTACGTTTCCTGACAGATAAGTGGTGTATGCAACAAAGTGCGTGTGTGTGTGTGTGTGTGTGTTGTGAGTGTGTATATATAAAAGAGACTTTGAGAAAAAAAAGAGCGTTGACAAGGATGTTACAAACCAGGAGTACAAACCCGGAGGGTTAAATCTTAAAAAATGCCCTACACATATACACATTACACATGTTAACCACATTCATTTAATATTGTGGTCTGTGGAAATCTATTTTCAGAATACACAAGAAGCAATTAGCGTTTCCTATGATGCATATTAGTAAAGGTAACTTCACAGAAACATCTTCCTTTGTAAAGTTTTCAAGTGCTCTCTAATTCACAGCATACTGAACATATATATGGGTGACCACAAGACACTATCTGATTATAACCCCACCACACATCTAAACCACTCAAGTGCTGCAAGAAGAGTTAAATACATGCAACAAGTACAGCAGAATACACCATAGTCCATCACTGTCAACCAAACATTCAAAAAACAAGTATAACATCTTTGGATTTTAGCTGATAATGTCACTATTATTAGACTTCTGTATTTGTAGTTTTGTAATGAGTACATACTTCATTAAGTATTTGCATACAAATGGAATATTAGTGGGTTTCACTTCAGTACTCGTTGAACTCTACATAATACTTACTAAGACTGTTGTCCATTACCTTTCAAATGAAATGCATACATACAGCTTCTATTATAATTTACACTGAAGTGAACATATAACTACAAATACATCTTGACCTTAGATCTTACATTCAAAGAGCTTCGTCACTTACCCAGACACCCAAAAAAGTAAAGCATCAGACAGATAACTATAGATGCTGAGGCTTGAACCTTTGCCTCAGTCGCTCGTCTTCCATAAAATGTGTGTGAGTCTGTGATGCAAGAAACTTAAACCCACCCACAGAGAGGAATCGGCTCTACTTACTTCCCCTTTTTCTTCCTGCTCATTTTCATATCAGCCCTCTGGACAGTTTTGGTGATAAGTGGAAGCGGGATAAACATTAACAAAGGGCCATATTTGTGTGCTCCATATAGTTTAAACTCATACACTTTTATTTGAGGGGATTTCTCGTTCAGTCCACTGCCATTTTAAATAGTGCAGCACAAGAGATTAATACACTTTAAACTGATCCTGTCTGCAGGCAAAAAGTTTGCTCATTGTGTTTAACAAACACTAAATGTGTAACCCTCTGCATTACTTAAAGTTTGACCTCTTTGTTAGCCTGTTTGTTTGTGGTTTTTGGCCTCCTGCTGTGTCCCGCCGCTAGGGGGCAGACTGTGCAGCCTGTCCACCGGGTCTACATTAGGGACTCCTTCCGGTCTCGTCCTTCCTCTTTCCCTCTGCATCGGGTCGCAGCCATGGTATGAAATAATCACACCAATACTTTTTTACAGAATCAAACTCAATCTCGCCGATTAAGAAAGAATTACTGCGTTTGTTTGACTGTGATATGTTAACACTGTCTTTGTTCACACGTCGATGGCAGTATTATTCGCCATATGTACATTTACGGTGTTAAATAGTCTCTGAGCAACGCTTGCTGTGTTTGTGGCGAAACCTACATGCACTCACACCGGCCTTTCTCTTTTCTAAGAGGCATTTTACCTTAAATGTCAGTCAAACTAACAGCTACGGCAAATAACAATCATTTCTCCTTGTTAGCCGGTTGCACATGAACATGTTAACACAGCCGGTCCGCAGTGAATTTACACTACGTGGTTACAAAGCTAACGCGTTAGCTCCATAGCTAACGTTAGCAGCTTTTACTCAGAGGAGTCGCTGACAGGATTAAATGTTAAACACGAACTTTCTGCTCGTTAATGGGACGTTTATAAATGTACCAATGTGACACAATACCGAGGGAGATAAACTGTACACTTATACTCCACATATAGTTAAATAGTTAGCTGAATTAATGCTGTTAGCAGTCGTCAGTAAGCCCACTAACATTACTCTTTTAATTACACTGACTAGCGTTGTCTATATGTATCGTTAGTGAAATTATCAGTGGGATTTAACTTGAAATATTTTACTTTGTCACTAAGTGTTATGCAAAAATGTGTAAGGTTAATATTGTGTTATTTAGGTGAACGTCCCGAAGACCCGCAGGACCTACTGCAAGAAGTGCAAGAAGCACCAACCCCACAAAGTTACCCAGTACAAGAAGGGAAAGGATTCCCTTTACGCACAGGGTACGCACACAAATAAACCCATATATAGTGTGTGTGTGTGTGTGTGTGTGAGAGAGAGAGAATGAATGAGCCGTGCCATGAAGTGTAGCTGAACTGTATTTCTTCTGCAGGTAAGAGGAGATACGACAGAAAGCAGAGCGGGTACGGTGGTCAGACAAAGCCCATTTTCAGAAAGAAGGTATGTTCAGCTTTCTAGTTCTGTTCGATCTGTAGTGTCAAGGATTGTGTGTGTGTGTGTGAGAGAGGTTAGACCCAATGATGTACTGTGTGTTTTCAGGCTAAGACCACAAAGAAGATTGTGTTGAGGCTTGAGTGTGTGGAGCCCAACTGCAGATCCAAGAGAATGCTGGCAATCAAGAGATGCAAGCACTTCGAGTTGGGTGGTGACAAGAAGAGAAAGGTAGGCGTCACTGAAGTCATTTTATTTAGCAGTGTACGCGTGCGCATTCCCACAATGCACTGTATTTTCATTGCCGTGTGTGAATGCTGTCTGAATTGTAAAGATTCTCTCTGAGGTCTAAAGCACGTTGTGTGGATGTGATGACTATCCAGAGGAAATTAAGTAATGGATAATAATCAATCCGCAGGGTTAAACAGTGTACTCACAAATGGGGCCTTATCATCAGGGGGTTATCAGAAAGAATATAAAGTTCAATATTATTTAACATGATGATGATATTCATAAATCATAAAACTAGTAGCTAAACATCAGTATTGTAGAAATTAAACACTGTTCTGCATTATATAGCAGCAAAAGAAATGTTTTCGTATGAGGTTACACACAAATACGCCTGTGAAAGGCCCATACTGGCTATAACATTGCCCATCCAATATCCAAAATGTGTGTCATCTTCTATATGTTGAAGTCTTACTCCCATTACATTACAATCTGATATAGCAGCTGCAAAAATGGTCCAGAAAACTTGGGTCTGTAAGATTTTGATATATTCGGCTGAACTGGAACATTGACAAAATCTCCACAATAGGGAGCAGTCAGTGTTAAATAGTCCACTTGTAGAGGAGAACAGAATTAATTTGGATTTAGATTGAGTGTACAGTTTTTGTACTTAAACATTTCAACAAAGTGGAGTCAAGAAATTGACACATTAGTCAGGAATAAATGATGACAGGTTTGTGAAGGATGTTTTGACAGTGTGCACAAACTCTGACAATAGTGACCATCAAAGCTGCAGAACTCTGAAGCATTCATGATACAGAGAGAACGGCCAAATATTGACAAGAAAATGTCTGAGAATTGTTGATGCCAGTCATACCACATAAAGTTTTGGTGAACATTATAGAAATTGCTCAGATTGGCTGCCTCTTTGTGGCCTCGTGCTCCGGTTGTCTGTTTTAACCTTGAATTAATCAAATTTAATTTCAGTAATTAATAGCTTTTAATCCTATTCTTGACCGTAACTGCCTGTAAATTGATGGCTCTGGAAGGATTCATATTAGAATATAATTTCAGGGACAATTAGATCTTAATTTGGTGTAACTGTGATTCATGAAACACCTTAATGCCAAAAAGCAAAATCAAGAACCGTTGCTAGGCCGTTATCTCATGAACTCAGACACTGAGGAGTGCATAAGAACTGTAATTTCTAGTTTCATTAAAGTGTAATTTCACAAGGATAAAGCTTGTGAGATTGTGGCGCCTGCTCTTTGACAGTGAGGGGGCGATTTTTTATGAGATGAATTAACCATTATGTAGCATATTTATGTAATGGGTTTTCATCATTAATTCCTCCTCAGCCGTCCTCATTAACCTTAAGTTTTATGATTAGAGTAAGATGGTGTAATATATAGGTAGAATATAAAGTAACTGTGCAGCTTTACTTTATAATCAACATATTATCAATCGCTATATGGCCAAGTGCAGACTCCCAAAAATGACAAATAATTTTTTTTAATCCTTTTTGGTTGTGAAAATTCAATTTGTGATGCAAAAATGATCATTCCCCCATAATTGTGAATCAGTGTGTCAGAATGACCTCAATACGATGATTTTACTGCATCATGTAGCCCTTATATAAAGTAAAATGTTACACATGGTAAAACTTTTTTTACTTTTGATGTAAGTTTACTTTTGATGAGGGGTTAAGCAAACAAATGCGTGAACCTGTTCATTAAATCTTTATTTGAATACAGTACAAAAGTTCATCATCATAGATTAGACATTGTCTATCATTTCCAGCAGCATTTAGGGTGAACCATATGTCATTGACACATCTATGTTCAACTCTACCTGAGCATCATTCTAACTAAAGTTTTCCATGTGTTTTCTTACAGGGCCAGGTCATCCAGTTTTAAACTGTGGCCCAGTCTTCTGGAGGAAATTGTCACGATTTTCAATAAATGTATTAAAACATACTTCCTTCGTCTGTGTTTCACTCTACCTGTCATGTGCAAAATTCAAGATGAAGCTTTAGATAATTTAACAGCGTAGTCTGGTCAGTTCAAAGCGGTGTGTAAAAACATTTCCAGTGATTTATTCAACATAAAGTGGCAGGTGTACTGTAATCCTCGTATCCAAGCTGAATGCAAACAGACTAAAACATTTTCCCTTTTTAAATTTAGACACAGTTTAATCTGTTCATATTTAATTTAAAACAATGTTCCACTTGAAGCAGTTAAAATTGTTTTGGCAGCTAAAGTGCACAACCACCCGAGGACTACAACACGATGGTGTGCTTGCGTTTGACAGACGTGTCCTGCCAGTGCACCTTGTTAAGAGCCTTAAAGCTGCTGCTGATGGGAGTGACAGTCAGTAGAGCCGTGCCTGAAGGGTTGACAGTTACAACCATTTTGCTTTGTGGAGTTTGAACACCCATTTCCTTGTACTGAGGCAGGATCTGTGTGACGTTACACTGGGGGTCACAGATCTTCCAGCCAGGAACCGCTCTGATGACGAACCCTCTGGGACCACCAATCTCCTGTTTGTTCAGCACGGCGATAGCCAGTCGGTTCTTGGACAGAGGCCTCTCCCACACTTCAAAACTGTCCACCTGTAGAATAAATCCTGTTATTCACTTTTGACAACAGATGGTAGTACTAGTTCATGCTTAGATGATTGGCAATTAATTAATTGGCATTACTACTTTGTCTGCCCCACATTTATCGTTCATTAATATCACTGCTAAAGGTTTGTCTAAGACCTTGCCAAGACAACCACAATGCACTTCGATTCCTATATAGAAACTGTCCTATAAATGCTGACCGCTGTCATTCCAGGAGGTGATCCTCCTTTGTGTCTCCCCTCACTTACCTTGGCAGTGCGGTATCCTTGCTTGCCCAGCGGGTCCTGGCTGATGGCTATGATGTGTCTGTTCTGCAGCAGCTCCTTGGAGCGAGGACAAATGTCCCTCAGATCATTAGACATGAGCAGAGGGGCGGCCATGATGGTCCATAATGCCATCTGAGACTCCTGCTGGTCGTGACTCAGGCCAAAGTTCCCAATCACAAGCTAGAGAAAAGGTAAATAGAAGGGCAATTTAGGCTTACAGTGTGAATGCAGTGCGTCAACAACCTACTTTTGAGAAACGTGATCGCACTAAAATGCAGGTTTTTAAAAATGTATACTGTTTTCAAACTAAAATGAATTCAGTTTAACCCTTTAATGAGAGTGAATACTACTGTTTGGCCTGTATGGAACCACTTTAATAACTCTTTTGGCTATATACATGAAATATACATCAACTAAAACATCGAGAATGTTAAAAGACATTTTGGGAAATATGATTATTTGCT
Source organism: Morone saxatilis (assembly GCF_004916995.1). Lineage (NCBI taxonomy): Eukaryota > Metazoa > Chordata > Actinopteri > Moronidae > Morone > Morone saxatilis. The sequence continues at coordinate 9,608,928 of NW_023339785.1, forward strand.
TCCTCGCAGAGAGTTAGCTGAGAGTGGTCTGATGACCTCCAGTTCAGAAACAAATCTGCACTCTGTCTTCAGAATGCAGCAGCTGGCACTGAGGTTTTTAATATGCTAATTACACAGCTTTGCACTGGCTCTATGTTCACTTCGAGAGCTTGAGTAGAGCGGAGTACCATATCGGGGTCATTCCAGCCTCCCGGTCCAGCTGAGGGGACAATGATGTCTTGATGAGAAGCAGTCCATTCAAGGATGGACTTGATAGAGCTCCATGAGTCGTACACGTCAGCGAAGTTGCGCCAGTGGTTACACGTCTCACGGATGGCCGTGTAGTTGGGCTGCAGGCACAGAAATGCTCTTTAACGGCATATAACACATGATGTATGGTGTCATCAGCTGATTGTAAGTTATCATTCATAAGTACTCCTTATTTCTATTGTTGTACGGATAGAATATTTGAACATAATCATCATATTGGGATGCTTGAATAAAAAATGACTCAATCAAACAACTCCTCCCTCACCTGCTGTAAAGGCCACTCATACAAAGGCCACTCACAGGAGTACAGGATGCTTCTTCCGGTTTTGTTCAGTGCTTCTGACATGTTCACGTATCCTTAACCAGAACAAAAACATTACCCGTTAAAGACACGTAACAGTTGACAGCTCAGAGTATGTGGGGACTGGCTCCACCGTGTTCGGATAATTACAAGTTATACTTCCACTCACCTTCTCCCAGTAAGGTCCAGTCCATATAGCAGCCGTCAAACTTGAGTAGATCTATATCCCAGTCAGCAAAAGTCTGAGCATCTGTCTCATAGTAACCCAGACTGCCGGGGTATCCAGCACAGGTATTTTTCCCCACATCTGCATAGATACCCAGCTTCAGCCCCTTAGAATGGACCTCGAACAGAAACACAAAAATTAACGTTAATTTACAAAGTACTGACTGCTGTTTGTTTTTTGGCAGGTTATGAATGAATGCATGTACCAGCAGGTGGCGATGTTGCACAGTTTAAAAAATTTAAACCTCTGTTACAGGACACAGCTCTGCCTTAGTGGGCCTAAATATATATCTGCTTTCCTGGTGAACATCATGTTTTAGCTGCCTGTGTAGGAATCAGCCTGTCATAGTGGTCTCAAACTCAGGAGAGCTCCTCCGCACTGTGACTGTAGCAGAGAGGGTGATACTCCTACCTAAGACAATATATGCCCACATATCTCCCCTGACTCCAGGTGCTGAATTTCTGCTGGTATGAAATCTGAGACCTGGGTTCCACATCTGGTCCTTTCCCCTTCATTATGTAAATAATTGCAGGTCGGCTCAGATGGATGTATAATGAATCTGTAATCTGACTGTGTAATCACTTTTACCTCCAACGTTATTTAACCAGGCGTTCCCAAACTTTTTTTTAAATTTGAAATAAAGATTTCCAAACTTAGACGCATTGCAGCATATATTCGCTAACACTGCACCCCATGGAATCACATCAGTGGGAATATGTCTTAAATATAACATGGTTTACCATTATATAACTGTGTACACTATTCATAATGCAGCCCAAAGACTGGAAACTAATAAAACGAGTACACACTCTCATTATGCTCCTTCCAGCTAGTGAAATAAGTGAAATGAAAGCAGTTCTCACATTCCTTAAGACTATCTGAACCGCTCTTTCTTTGATGTCTATGGTGGAATTGTGGCATTGATAGCATATTCACACCCAGAGTCTCTGTGCCTCTTTTATACCTACTACTCACATAGTCGGCCAGTTTCTTTATACCCCCCGGGAATCTTTTGGGGTCTGCCTGCAGGCGGCCCTGGGCATCGCGCTGGTGGGAGGGCCAGCAGTCATCGATGCAGACGTACTCGTAACCGGCCTCTTTCCAGCCCTCCTTCACCATCACATCTGCCATCTGCATGTACAGACGCTCACTGCCAGGGCAACAGGAGGAGACAGGCGGGGCTGATAGTATCAGTTAGATGCCAGTGTTCAATGTCATATGCAGGAGCAATATGGCAGACACGTACATGCTGTTTTCATACAAACGAATGCCAGTTTTTCTGTTGTTCATTGTTGTCGACGACCATTCAACCAACAAGCTGACATTTGGTGTTTCTAAACGCTTTGTCGGCCAGGGCTTTCTGGGAATTGCTTTTTTTTTCTGCACACAGGGAGTGAGCTGTTTTAATTCTGTCACTAATCAGCATAGTGGTCCCTAAAATAAAACAGGCAGCAGGATCTTGCATCATTGTGCTCTGCATTCATCAAACAAAAGAAATTAGGCTTGACTAACTTTTAATACGTCTGGAGCTGCAATCATTTGTTAGTTAATTGATTGGTCCATTGTTTTTTAAGCAAAAATGCCAAACATTTGAGATTCTTCTTCTTCATATCGTAAAGTAAACTGAATGTCTATCTGGAGTTGTCACTTTGGGCACTATATATGTGATGGATTTATTGGACTTAATGATTAATCGGTTACCAGAGACAATGATAAGCAGATCATCATTAGTTGCTAGAAAACTGGTAGGTTAACCTTGAGGAGATCAGAATGTTTTACCTGAACCTTCCTTCTGAATTAAGATATCTTTGCAATATAATAATACTTTTACATAGTTCTGAGAGCTGAATCGATTAGTCAATTGACTTAAAATTATCAGCAACTATGTTGTCAATTGGTTATTCAATCAAAAAGGCCAAATGTTTGCCAGCTGTGGCTTCTCAAATCAGAAGATATGTTTGTCTTACATTAAAGTAAATCTCTTAATTAATATTAGTTGAGGAAATAATCGTTTGTTGCAGCCCAATGTAATCTGTGTTGTGACAGTTTTCTCTTTTAAAACCTTGTCTCGTATAATTAATTCTGTTACTTCCTGTCTTTTTCCAGTCAATCCGGCCCATCCCTGTGCTTAACTGGAATGTGTGCATACTTTTATGTTCCTGGCTTACAAATTGATTTGCAAATTTAGGATATCACACTAAACATTGACATCAATATCTCCCAGTGCCTCAAACCAAAGGAAAAAAAATGAAGAAAAAGGAGTCATTATGGTTCTGTGTTATCAAATGTCCACCGCTTTTCTGATCTCATTTTCTTCCTTCTGGGACAGTTTTTCAATTATGAAATAAAGATCTCATAATTAAACGATAGATGGTATAAGTATGGGATAATAATTACACAGAAGAACGTCATATAAATGCAAATGTATTGTTACACATGACTGTTACGGGTTTAAGGTCATACTTATGAGTTAAGTCATGATTACAAGAAAGTTCAGGATTTTTCTATATCCTGTGAAACCATATTGTGTTTCTATAGATTGATTATAAGCATTCTCCATACTGTGTCACTTCATGTAGCCTACACATTGGGATCCCACGTGTCTTGTTTAAAAGTACGTTTCATACATGTTGGATCACTTTCATGTGATTCAAGAACAGACATTTTATAAATGAGATGTCTGAAGAAGGAGGAGGTGGAGTTGAAGCAGACCATGGATGACTAGTAATATAGGACTTGAGTAACGCTTACATGACTGCCCTCCTTGTGTTTCAGCCCTCAGTCTGATGTCTCTTACCTGATGCAGTTATTGGGGTCCCTTTCACAGTCGATATTACACATGAATCTCTCCCAGTGCAACCAGCCCATTGTGGGTTTCAGAGCCAGACCATTGTCCAGCGCTTCAGCAGCACGGCTCATTACACCCACCAACGCGAGGAGGACCACAGCAATGTACATATTTACTTTTAAACTCCCTACTCTCGCACAACAATAACAACAAGCGCCTGTGTTTGCGTTGGTGTCTATTTCCTCCTCGAACAAAACGTCTTCAGCCCGCCTCCCCCCTTGATGATTGACGTAATTCCCGGACCAATCACATTAAAATGCGTCTGACTGTCTAATGACGTTGCGTCCAGAGTCTCTGACTACAAAACTAGGAAGCGCCAAGGCTCAGGTGACAGTGTGCAAGTCAGCTGACTTCACATGATAGGGCTATAATCATACCTTGTGACCTTCCTTAACACTGAAACCAGAACAAAAAATCGGAAAGATATTCATACTGGTATTCATTGTTAGTAAAACTGGGATGTTAAAACCAGAAGTACTAATACAAAAATAATCATCTATAAGTAAAAGTTCTGCATTCAAAACCTTACTGATGTAAAATAATGTAATTACTATCAGCAAAATGTAGCTACTTAAAGGTGCAGTGTGTAACATTTAGGAGGATCTATTCATATAATATTCATAGTTGTGTTTTCAGTAGTGAATAATCACCTGAATATAAGAATCGTTGTTACCTTAGAATGAGACGTTTTTATCTACAGACACTGCGGGTCGCCTTCCATGGAGACCTCCATGTTGAACCGCCATGTTTATACAGTAGCCCACAGCAGACATCCCGAAGACTGACTTGTGTTTTTTCGCCAGTTTCGCAGCCATTGTAGTTTCTCAAACACTTCACATCCCGTTCTTATTCTCAGGTTGGTAAATACAGATGCGAGTGGTGTTCAGTTAGTTGCAATCTGCAGCGTCACTGCTAGATGTCACTAAATCCTCCACACTGGTTCTTTACCAAAAGTAAAAGTACTCATTATGCAGAAACAGAAAACAGCAGAGGGTGTGTTGAACCAGTTTTAACCCACAAAATGCAGATTTTGATAAATTGGTAATAATGTAAATTTTAACACCAGCATTGATGTGTTTCATCACAGTACAGTCACTAACGTTTGCTTTTTGTCTAAATAAACATAGTATTCTAAAAAAAATGCATTATTTTACAACTACTAAATTCCATTATTTATTTCCTACATATACTATAATATTCCTTCATTATGGTAAATTGAGGGAGTGAACCACCATCTTGTATTCAAAATAAAGTCAGGTTTTCATGCAAGATTAACTAAAGAAAAACAGCAGATCCCCTGTACATCTATTTGTATTCACTATCCAGCAGACACCAAGAATGAAAGAAAATGGCCCAATTTACCCGACTGTCCCCTGAGGAGTCTGCCTAATCAAAAATGCCACACGCACTTTCAGCAATAATGTGGGACTATGTACATATCGACGCCGTTGTTTATTAGCTCCAGGTCCAAGACACTAATTTGTCTGGTACAGACGTTAAATGAATTACAGATAGGTTTCTTAACTCAGCTGTAAATAGACACCCTGCTACAGAACCAAATTAATCCTGGACGTTTTCCTTGTGAAATTGTCAGAGATCTTCGCACACATGCAGAGAGAGTGATGAGTTTTTCTATTTGCCTTTTTGTTGAAATTTAAGGAGGCAGCTGGAAATTGTTTACCTGTATTTTCTAATTATATCAGCTATTTTGAAAGTTTGTACGGAGGCACAGAAGAGTTGAAACCTCCAAATATGTGCAAGTTTGTAGTTTTGTAAAAAGAATATTTCCACCCTTTTCCAATGAGCCATCTGGTTCCACAATGGATACATTGTTCTTATTCAACACAGCTAAAGGGGCTATATCAAGAATTCATGACATACTAGCGCGAACAGGCTGTACAGCCACACTGAGCCACCTGAGGGAGGCCTGGTAGGAGGAACTGGGAGTAGAAATCGGTGGAGAAAGGCCTGAGAACATCCCACTCCTCTTCTGTATGAACCACACATGCATTATTACAGACTACACCTATCAAAATGGAGGCTCTCCAACATGTGTTCTAGGTAATACAGTAAATTCATCATGTGACTGATGTGACAAGGCAGACATGTTTTGGAACTGCCCAATAATTTGTTAGTTATAGGACTAAAATATTCCAACCCTGATGTTTTACAGAAGCAACTCAAACCGGACCCAATTCTGGTGTTTGGAGAGAAAGCAGTTATCATAGAGCTGTCAAACAATAAATATAAAATGATACATTTTATGACATCATTAGCATGAAGACTGATTTTGTTGAATTGGAAGCAGAAAAGGCCACCAGCCCATAAAGGTAAACATGTTCTATTTGATATAGTAACCTTATATAGATCATTTTAATGGGATAAAACCATGACTTGTAATTGATAACACAGGACTATATACAGTTATATATATTACATCCACTCCTTTTTGTTGTGTTTGATTTTTTTATGTGTATCTGACTTTAATAATGTAAAACATATGCACACACAATATGTAATTGCATTCAAAAATCCCCCAATAAGTTTCAGAAAAACATAGAAAGAAGGTTGAAACTTGAACATCAGCAAACTGCCTCAGTAAAACCTCTCTGTGAGATGTTCCTGACAGCGCATTGTTGTTGTGAACGACTCCTCGTGTCCCAATATTGAGAGGAGTCAAAACCAAATGAGGCAGCATTCATGAGTTGGCACAAACCCAGATTACAACAATAATCCGCATCCACACTGCTGGCTGTATGTAAAAAGGGAGCATTAATGAACACAAAACCTGACCTTTCCGCAAAATGTCAAGGGTGTCTATTTGAACCCTAAACATTATCAGAGGCTTAACCCAGGGACAGGCCTGAAACAAACAATTTGTCACTTGCTATAGTTCATATCAGTGCCAGTGAGCAAAGGCGTCAAGGCTCTAAATGTCAGATTTCAATTTGACTCACCCCCCTGCTGATGGATGGACCAATCCGGCTCACTTGAATACATAGTTTTCTCTTTGTAAAAATGGGATCTCGCCCACCGTCGTGATAGAGACCCTGGTTTTTTTTGCAGCACTGCATAAAAGAGCAGTGTGCCTCTATCTATACAGCGGTTAATTGAGATTGTCGACAGCTGGGCAACCCGTTCTGTCTGTCTGGCTTATGGCTCCCCAGAGTTTGACACCAATCCATCATGTCCCTTTCTTTGCCAGTGTCACGTAATTGAAGAGACTGTCATGGCTGACTTATGCTGGCAACTTTGTTATAAAGTGTATGGGGATAAAATGAAAGGGAAAGCTGTTAAGGTGTGCCAAGGAGTTCCATTATTGTATTGATCTATAGGGACAGGTGTCAGCAAGAGCAAATGTCATCAAAAAGTTGTGCCTCCATAAATGCAACAACTAACACTATATGTCTCACATACCCTCAGTGGAAAATTATTTATTGTGTTCTAATTAGCTGCTTAAGTTGTTTATGTGACTGTCACAGGGAAAGGAGCCTGCATGTGCTGATGTTGCTGCTTTAATTAGGTCTTTGTTGAACTGAGAAACGGCTTTACAATGACCTGTAAATAATTTTGTTAATTAATATTATTGTTTAGTTGTTTTTTCACATTTCTGCACAGTTTAAGTTGATAAGGTTGATTTACAGGTTTTTTTTAGGGCTTCTTCATTCTGTTTTATCCATTTGAACCATCAGCTTATATGGCAAGCCAACTGAACACACAACAAGGTGACATCTTTACATATACTTCTATACATACATACATACTTACATACATACAACATCTATTTTTGACCTCTGCAAATGCATTTTGACTCATCGTAATTAAAATGTGACCAGTCAAGTTGTAATTGCACATATCTTTAGTATCTGACATTTGCAGATGCCATAACTGTAATTGAAAATAGTCAATTGATGGAAATGCAGATGGTAAATGAAATGTAATGGATGAGCGATAATTTGAGGTATCTCCAAAATAGATTTGGGCTAGTCAGAAATCCTTTTAAGATATCTACAGTGACTTCATAAATATCATTATACTATTTTATAATTTATTTTCAGAGCATAACCACATATAGTCAATCTTTGTAGTTTCTTTGGGGTTAATTTCACCTTTATTTTACACTGGACAGTCCAGTGACAGGAAACAAGTGAAGCAAATGAGAGTGAATGACATGCAAGAAAGGTCCCTGGTGCATCTTAAACGCTCTACCACCAGACGCCCCCATATGGAATTTTTATGTAATATTTAGTCAAATTTTTAATTTAAGCTATCTCTAATTACATTGTGACTAGTAAGAATGAACCATTAAGTTGTAGCCTATGGTGACTCAAAACTGAATTGTAGATATCTTTAATTAGATTTTCAATGGTTCATTCTTACCAGTCAAAATGTAATTAGAAAGTCATAAACGTAGTGTGCATAACTTTAATGTGAATACCCTCAATCTTATCTATGGTATGTTAAATCCACATTGCACTGAAAAGCCATGTTGGAAGGAATTTTTTTTGGAGTATTAATGAAGTGTAACTGGTTATTACATTTTATTTTCCTACATGCTCACAGCTGGGAAGCATATAGTGCAAAGATAGATTTCTCAGTTCTTTGTGGATTAGATCAAATCTTTCTCGACTGAGAAGGGAACCACAGTGTGTTGCATCAACAGCAGTTTTCAAGTCCTGGTTTATTTAAATAAATATAACCAGCTCATCTGACGTTCTTGATTTTCTCTTCTTGATGCTCTGTGTGTCTGTGATTAATTATTTGACGTCTGACACATACTAGACAGGAAAGGAATTAATTTGCTTTCAAATGTAGAAATTGTCTTCACTTAAGTTTCTGCTTCTCTGCGGCTCTCCTGTAGATGTTTAGGCGCTGTACTGGGGGCAAGTCGTTTTTAATCAATAAACCTTCATAATGAATTATTCACCAAATGCATTATTTACTGGCTCACAGCTAAAGGGTTTAATCGAAATAAGCACCCCTGTTCCTCCTGTTTGTTCTTTTCAAATATATTTACTATTTAAGCATTGTGATTTTTTTCAACAGCTCCTACTCTTATGCCGAGACAATGCCTCAAACATTAGTCACATGTGTATCCTGGAAATAACATGCCTAATTATGATTTTATTATCTTGCTGACGTGGAAATGGTGTTCAATAATCGTCTCCTAGTGATTACATCTGAAATATTATTACCAATGATCTCAGGAGCAGCCACCCCAACAGAGAGAGTACAGGGCCTCAGCAGAGGGTGCTTCAGTATATTTTGAGAAAATCAATTTTAATAGTGTAATCGATACATGAATCAGTTTGAAGTCCTTAAAAAGACTGACCTTCACTCTGGCTGCTGTTACAAAAGCAGCACGGACCTGCCAGGACTAATCCTACCTTTGAGGAGACCTGATGATGCACGTTCTCCACAATAATTAGATAGGACTGCGTATTGTGTGCTATTGCTGGTACACAAAGTGCACTGCAAAATCAATAACTAGCAAAAAGAGACAGCACATATCTGATAAAATCAATAATTTTTTTCAGCTCAGTATGCAGGGCATTTACTCAAGGATATTTTGAGACTTCTTGGCGTCTATTTCTATGGCATTTGTCATGTCTTTGTCTATTTAAGTCAAAGCAGAAAGGACACTTCAGATACAATTTAGCTAAAAGTCTCTAAAATGCTCCTTTAAGTCTTTCCATCTGGGACTTGCTGTTAAAATAAGGAATGGATCACCCAATGTAGCAGATTAAACAGGCAATTACCAGGTTATTTAGTCCAATATTGCATACCTTGGTTTTTATTGTTATATTGATTGAGCAGTGATTGATTCACTAACAGCATGGTGGTGATAGGTCTTGGTGCTAAGACAATGTATCCTAATGACTTTGGTGATCCCTTGATATTTCTTCTAGTGTCACCTTGAGATTGACATTTGTGGTTTGGGGTAAAATGTCAAAACAGCTGTGGGATGGATTGCCATGAAATTTGGTACTCAGATTCATACACTGATCAGCCATAACATTATGAGCACTGACAGGTGAAGTGAGTAACATTGATTATCTGGTTATCATGCCTCCTGATAGTGGGTGGGATATATTAGGCAGCAAATAAACATTTTGTCCTCAAGGATGATGGGTTAGAGGCAGGAAAAATTGGCAGTGTGAGGATTTGAGCGACTTTGATAAGGGCCATTATGACCACCAGGGTGCCCAGTTGGTTTTCAATTTGTTCAGTACTTTGATTTATGACCAAATACCTGCAAAACTAATTACATTCCCATTAGCCTCAGTGGTATTTTTTGTTTAGTGCGAATAAGCAAATGTTAGCAGCTAAATAGCTAAATTAGAGCCATACTACATATTAAATCAATACAGTATGTACTAATACTAGCACCATATAGTAATGTTTCAGCAGTTAGTATACAAAACTATCAACATATTGAACTGTTTTAAAGAGGAAAGATGATACTAATGTGAGGTCAGATGTGAACAAATGTTTTTTATAAGATTTAATAGTTTAAGATAATTTTGAGAACTGTTCAGTGATGAGCTGTTCTTCTATTTCCTCTATGCAATGCATAGAGTCCATCAACACCGCACTCAAATATCGACTATTTAATATGCATGCGGCCTGCTTTTAGAATACTTTATTTTTGTCTAATGTGATCACATTACAAACCTAAAACCTGCTTTTAATGAGTATGTGGTGTGGATTTGGATGGCAGGATGGTGAACCTGGTAAATATCCTGGTTAGCATTTAGTTGTTAGCTTATTTTGAGGAATAAACACTAATTGTCTTTTTTAAAGGGAAATATAGACACATAACTGTTGATTGGATTGAACTGCAGTTCATTAGTGGTTGCATGTTGCAGATAAACAATATTTTTTTTTACACCAAATTAGACTTAAAAGCACAATCATGCAATCATGTCAAATGCTGAGAAGACTGAACTGCTGAGAGCAGGTTTTTAGCCCTCCATCACTGCCACTGATTGTGCTTTACTTCACCAGTTTTGCTGCGTAAGTTCCAGACAAAGTGACCTTTGTTTGGGTGTTTTCTCGATTATAGAGTCCATAATATCTGCAGGTTATTTATGATTGCAACTCCTTTTTTTTTTACAGACAGTACACTTGCAGGACTGGACATTACACAAAAGGCCTTTTGCCATATATAAACTGAGGATGACATCAACCTTTTTACCACTTTAAACTCATCTTTCATGGTTCACATGTTGCATCTGTGTAATGGATGCACGTCTGACCTTTTCACATAGAGATGAACTATGATGCCTTATGAAAGCCAAATCAACCATATACCAAGCAGTTTGCATCTTTAAAGATGACACTTTACATCAGATAGATAGGCTTTAAACGTTATCTGAAACTAAAACTTACCTTTAAGTTTCAATGTGCTCCATTTTGTAGTTGAGTAATACCTACTGAATGAGAAAGACTATAATCAATTTGGTCTTTTTTTGTGGAGCTGTACTACTGTTTAATTTTTCATTTGAGGTTAAAAAATTCAGCTTGTGTTTTCTTTGAGACACTGCCTCTGTATTACCTGAAGAAATGATTCCGTATAGGAGTTCAATATGTCTCAGGTTACCAACACGAACCTGCAAATTGATTCTCCGAGTGGGTTTGCAGCCCGGAGCACATTTTTTATTCTCTTTGCTCTGAGAGGAAAAACAAATAATTTCACACACCGTACTTCTTTGTTATCATGTTAAATGTATTGTTATGTCGCTCTATTTGGGGATGGAAATGAGCAACAGCCTAAGGGGAGCAGGTTATCAAGTCATATTATTGCACCTGGTCATGCAGAAGGCAGCAAAGCTCAAGAAAAGGTTTTAAAGAAGGCACTGAGGTTGTATTTCCCCTTGAAGTAGTACTAACACGATCTGCTATGACAGCACATGTGACCTTAATGGACAGAAACACAGATGTAAGCAAGAATATATAGGCTCTCTTCTCTCTCTCTATTTCGTAATGGTCTACACAAGAAAACATGGTCAATGGCATTCAGGATTCAGGATTATTATGAACAGCATCACCATGGTAACAAGGCAAGATCACTATCGCTGTGCATTGAAAAAAGATCCCATGATTACAATTCCATGTCTGTGTCCCC
>NW_023339785.1:9620705-9653466 GCF_004916995.1 Morone saxatilis
CCCCCCCCCCCCATTGTTTACAGACCTGTGAAATATCTAACATGCTAAAATGGAGGCTTCAGCTCATTACCCCTGTTTCACTTGACTGGTAAGCTTTTAGACACTCGAATCAAACGGCAAAGGCATAATTGGATTCAAATGGGATTTTAACCTATTAGAATAATTTTCTGTGTGCTGGAAGATGCTGAAATTTTAATGCTTAGTTCTTTTCATATTAAATGCTAATGAGGAATTGGTAGGTCAAAGCAAAGCCTATTCACAGCTCTTTAATTTTCTGACACGGAGATTAAAGGTTGTGACTGCTATTACTCTCAGCAAAATGTTTTTTTTTTTAATGGCGTGTGCATCTGTGAGTTTTTAAAAAGTTGTTTGAAGAAGCACTACTCCCACCTGGTTTGGAAGATTAGAAGCCAGTTTAAACACAGGGCCATCCTAATTCATCTAATGTGATTGAATTATTTAGAAGAGACAAAACAAAACAGACACGCACAGGGATTTTGACATTCTTTGGGCTCGAATGACCCCAGTCTGCTTTGCTTCCCAACATTTTCCTCCATCAGAACTGCGATATCAAAAACCAGAATTTTAAAACTCTTCTACCAATTTTCTCTGGTGAAACAGAAAAGGTCTTAAAACGTTTTATTCTCATGAGCTGTCTAATTTTGGTGAGACGTTCCAGTCAGAGATAACTTTTACTTTCATGGCAGGACGCTATTAAGAAGTTTTATCTGAAAGTCAGAATGAACCAATTCTGTTACTTTAGAATTAAGACCAACAAGGTGTCAGGTCTTGACCCAATTAAAGTTGCAATAATTAACTTTAACCTTAACCACCTGGTACCAGCAGAACAAGCTGTAAACGCAACATTAATGTACTGTATTGGTTGGAATATAAGACCCCCCCCACCTTTTACCACAGCTGTTGTCACTGCTATTATGATTCAATATATTGTGATACTGTGAGTTATGCATTACAGTGCAATTTAAAAAAAAATCTAACTTTAGAAAAAGTACATACCACCATATGATTTTTTTTATGCAACCAGCCACCAACAGTGGGATTTGTATACACCACAGTCCCTGTAACAGCCAACATGATAGCCCTCAGTTTACACTTACAACACTGCTATCTAGCAGTTGGGGCAAAATATTACGATACAATGTTTTTCGCACACCCCTATTTCAGTGTCCTGTTGGGACCATTTCCCTGAGATACTATTAACCCAAGGAGAAGGGAGTCCTCATGCTTGAAGCCTTTTCTCTGGTAGAAGTGAAACATGGAATAACACCAGCAGAACATAAATCCCACATTTGTGTAGCTCATCTATCAGTCACATAACTACTCACACACTTTCTCGTCAGGCTCTTGAAGCTTATTTTCCCTGACAGTTGGCATTTTTGGTCTGTTTGAGCTCCTCATCATCAGTATTAGTGGTACTTTTTGGATGCTTGACAGATGATTCAGTCCAAGGTCTGGTTCGCCAGTAAAAGAAGTCAGGAGATGCTTTAGACTCGTTTTCACTAATCATGAATTTATATGGCAGAAAATCACACTACACGAACCGAACACTTATAGTGCTGAACTGACTCTAACACACTCACTATTTCTAGCCTAGCAACATTAAGACTACTAACAACCCATAATGCAGCACTCTTTGTAGGAGCTGGTGTTACAGTTGTACTCTCTCCATTCAAAAAGAATATCTGATACATGTAGTTGTCTGATCCTCAAATATAAGATGAACCCCAGTATTTCGTAAGTTCCAGAAAAAAATATTGTCTTATATTTGGAGCAGTATGATATCATTTTATCATATAAAGTTTTATTATGTTTCTGGCCACCTGGTGAATGTCCAATATTCACGTTAAATTCACTTTGTTTTGGTCTCCGACTAACTCCTGAGGAAGATGCTGTATTTCTGCAGCTTCTAAATGCTCCATTATGTTCACCAGCTAGTCGCTAACTAATTTTGTCTGTTTGCCATTTAAACGTTGCTGGGGTTGTAGTGCTCAGGGGATTTATCAGAGCTCTTTGAAATGACACTGATGAGAGTTGAAAGACAGAGGAAATACAATGTGGAAAAGCTTTTAGCACTCACAACAGAGTTAAATGCTTGACAAATGGCCTTGTGTCAGGACGTTTTATGACATTCAACTATAAATGTAATATCTCTATATCACGAGAAATGGCAGGGAATGGAAAAATGCAAGTTTATAGAGTAATTTTTATGCCTGTGCAGTTACAGTGACACATTGGATGAGGTGTGTGTAGTGGGGGGTAGCTGGATGGGACAGAGCATAACTCAGCAGAACGTGGACAGTAAATAAAAGGGTGTGGTAGCACCTGCTGAGCATTCCCTGCTGAGTCTCGTCTTTCACATTGCGACTCCACCCTGTGTGTTGGGATGCAAAGCTCAACACAGACGTAACAAAGAAAGATGCGATGTTTATTTTTGCTCCTGCAGAGGCTGCTCATAGCGATGACGATGGGAGTTTTAGAGTAGAAAAAAAGGTGAGGGAAGAGCACACAAGTTCAACTCACTGGTGTTGATCCTGGTGCATCTTCTTCAAACACCAAAAGTCCTTTCGTTACAGCACAAGCATATGCATTGTACATCATGCTCACACAAACACACTCGTACATACACACACATACACCATGCTTCAGCCCCCCATAGACTGGTTGTCTCCCCTCCAATAGCATTCCCACATCTCACAGAATTATTCACTCTTGGCTTCTCGGCAAGGCCTTTGTTTCCAAGGCAACAGGACTTAGTGGATGTGTTGGGTTTGCTGTTGTCTAGACAATCAGCATTTTTAAGGTTCCATGGCTTGACGGAAAAAAAGTTGATTAGAAATAGAAATATATTTGTATTGTTTCTAGGATTCTGCTAATCTTATTGCACAAAAAGTGCTTGTGAACTGTTATCCTATACCGTTCACCCTGCCCTTGTATGAAGCATTGTATTTCAAGTTATACAGTATAGAATTTTAGCATGTATATGTAGTATAGTCTATTTTGTATTCTCTTTCCAAGTGGGTGCCCTCCCAATCATGCAATACACAACTAATTAAACACTGGCTTCCTCCTGATCCTGCATGTGAAAAGGGCACAGAACAGCTCAGGAGGCTGTCCCTGTTTGTATTTCAATTTCACAGAGTCAATAACCCTTGCTTATCTTTAGAAAAGCAGAAACTTTTAGCCCCTCTATTCTCTATATACACGCTTCTCTTTTAACAAATAAAATATTTGATTAGGGCTAATATAGTGTTATCAATACTAGCGGGCTACTTTGCGGTATTTCGAACTTTATTTATAACTTCTTCAAGTTAACCTCTAGCTGTAGCACGGTGGCCTTGTATATCCTTTATCACAATTTAGACCATTGGTCTAGTCCAGCAGATGGTGACAATGTGACAAAAAAGAAGCAGTGAGTGGGAAGATGGCATGGTAAGTCAGTAACCAAATTGAGCAGAGGGGTGGAGTGTGTTTGCTTTTCTGAATCAGTTGTTGAGTAAATGTAGCATTCTTCTATATTTGAAGTCCAAGCTTAGTGCACCAAGATAGACAACAACATTGCCAGTGTGTCAGCAGAAACCCTCTGTGCTTACAGCCCCACCCAGGTAAATAATAACCAGCTGTCACTGAGGGAGAGTCTGTGTCAAGATTGCTTACACGAGCATAGTGGCCACAAACCATTTATTGCGTATTGTTGCAATAAATGGTTAAACCTTTTATAAGACTCTCCTGACTAAAATGTTTATTTCAGGTGTCTCAAAAGTGCTGCTGGGGTTTCATTGGCTGATCCTTGCCAACACACCTTCTTATCACTAGGTTGAAGTGTTACAGGGCCGACGCCACTTTGACATGCCTTGAAGGTTGGCATTATGACTCAACCTTGAAGGCAACACACCACCTGCTCACCTTGCAAGGCAGTTCACCTCTCAGCCTGTCTGGCAGGTGTTAGTGATCAATGCCACATGGGAGTCCAACTTCCCCAGTAGTGTTCAGAATCCAAAAGTCCCTCCAAAAGTTCAGGTCCGTCCTGGCCAAAGCAGGTCACTATACTATTCAATGTTGAGCGTGTAGCAGTCTCACTTGGTGAAAATAGTTGTTGCTTTGCTACATTTGACTATCTAAACTGCCTCTTCAACAGCTTATAAACTATATATTAATAAACTATATAACTATTGCAGTGAACCAATCCCCCAGCTACACCATTTCGGCAACTTCCTCAACAGACAGTAAACATACAAAACAATCTCAGTGTGATGCATTCCGTGGCTGTGGGAGGCGAGGCTGAAGGTGGAAATACATACTTTAACAGAAAAAAAGAGCGGTCATCATCCTTAGGTAGCCTCAGCAGGAAGGGGGGAGAACAACAGTGGGGAGTCAGATATTAGTGCAGCAGTGTTAGACATGGAAGATCTACCACCACACTCACAGTAATCACATCGCTGCAGGAGATCAGAAAAGCACTGAAAATGCTTCCATTCCCTGCACCTCACCATAGATAAGGGCTAGAGGCATGTTATACACAGCCTGTTGGGTTTAAGCTAAGATGCCATCCTTGGTGGTGTCAATGCCCTTTGTTGGAGGGCTGAGGAAAAGTCAGCCTTGGGTGGTGAGGTTCTGGCCTTTACATGTACATTTCAGCATTCAGGCCCAGGTGATGAAAATTTCAACACATTAGCAACAACAGATATCACTGTTGTACCTGGCTGTTGCTGGAGAATTCACACTTCCCCATTCAGAAAAAGAATATCCCCTTCTCAGCCACCTTTAAGACAAATCAAGCCTTTTACAGAGAGAGAGAGAGAGAGAGAGAGAGAAGATTAATAAATTGTTAATATCAGGTCAATGTGATAAGACCCCACCTCTCAAATAATTTTTCTCTTTAAATTTCTCTCATCATGTCTGAACTTTAAAATGCCAAACATTTTAGTAGGTGCTACATCTAGCTACAAAAAAGCTGATATTCCTGTCTGGTTAGTTTACTATTTATCTCCTAAGTTACATCTTGAAATGAGATATCCACCATTCAGAAAATTATATATTTTGTAAATAGATTGTATCAGTAAAACTCTCTCAGGATACTGAAACTAGAGGTCTTTGAATACAAATGACACTTTTGAGAGCTTATATTTTAAAACTGGTATTCAATTAGTCAAGTTTGACTACTTATGGCAATAGTATGCAGCTATGGTTATATTACTTTTTGAATAAAACCTGAATTATACATTAATGATGTTTCTTAGATGTAAGAGGTCAAACTCTTTACTTGCATACTAATTTTAGAGCAAAAATGAGGTAGAAGACTGATAGGGACCTGCAGGCACAGTCTTGCTTGTGACCTGCCAATGAAAACAAGCGAGATGAAGATGGAAAGGCTAACCTTAAGAGACATCACAAGCATTCATTATCATGCTGTCTTTGGCATTTTCTGGGACACGTGATATTTAACAATGGGACTTTTCTTTGTCACACTCTTAATTAGCACAGTAGAAAATGACCTTCCTGAACTGTCACAGTCCATGTCACCTTCAGAGAAGAAATCACATCTCTGTATTGGCATTATAGCTGTAATGTGTTCAGATTACAGCATTTAAATTAATAGCTGAATCTATGGCTATTAGGGCCAATCTGGACTTTTACTTCAGTGACCCGCTGATGATAGGATTTTTACCAACTTTTGGCCATTTAAAACCACTCAGTGCATACATTATCAGTTGTCTCAGGCAACAGCTCACAGCTCTATCACAGTAGGTTATGTAGCTATGTATCTATTTTAGGGAATATTTTACACATCTGTTCATGGAGCAGTGGCTTCTGGGGCCCTTGGGGGCATGACCTGCCCTGTGTTTGTTGGTTATGGTGCAGGTGCATGCTGTTCCATCCAAGTTCAGTTTTAGCTAAGCAAAGAAAATGGCCTAATTCTCAGTATATACAGACTGTGACACATTCAGAGGAGAACTGAGCTGGGTGTGGTTAGGGTTGGTCGCTAACCAGCATGTTGACTCCTCCCATTCTGGATCTTAAAGGTGCAGACCATGAGTCCACACCTGGGGGTGATTACCTTGATGGCTCCTGGAGTTTATAAAAGGCGGCTAACTCGGTTCGCTCACGATAGCTGCAAAACAGAAAGGATTTTGTGAATGACTGGAAGCCTTTAGCCAAATAATGCAAAATATTGTTTTGGAGAATTCTACAAAAGATATTAAGAGTTGTGTCAGTAAAGACTGGAGACTGTTTTGGTAACTGATAAGCTGTGCTTTTCCTAAAGATGTTCTAATGTGTTGTTACCTTGTGGAGGATACTCCTATCCTACCTGGCGTATGATGATACTGAACCAGAAAGACCAACAACACAGAGGCACTGTCTGTAGGGGCTACTGTAGAAACTCACGTAGCCTGAACACAACCTGCAGAGGAAACACTGCTGTATTTGCTCAGCAAAAACAAAATGTTTTAACATGGTGCTCCACACAAGATTTAGGAGGAGGCAGTGGCTTCCCAGGACTCCATTCCCAAAATAACAAAGGAGAGGTGTACCTACAGGTGTTTAAGAAGAGGGATACCTGGGAAAGTTTGCCATTAGCCAGAAGAGCTGAACTCACCGCTGCCTTTGTCCGAAGAGGCACACAAAGCCTACCAGGACGTGCCACCTAATAAGGTAAGTTATTCACAAAGCACTGAGTAAGAAGTCCTTGACAGAGATGATGTGAGTTAGTAGTAGTTGGGCCCTTTTATGTGAAGTCTTTGAATGAGTCAAACAATCACACATAGTCAGTATGAAACCAGGGTGGAAAAATACAAAAGAATGGAAGCAGGTGAGTCACACTTCAGTTGTGAATTGATTTCTTCATACTGTAGCCTGGATGTAATCTAGCCCCAATGTATACACTACATGGGAGCCATTTTGAGGTGATATTAAGTTGAAATAGACTGAC
Source organism: Morone saxatilis (assembly GCF_004916995.1). NCBI lineage: Eukaryota > Metazoa > Chordata > Actinopteri > Moronidae > Morone > Morone saxatilis. The sequence continues at coordinate 9,627,655 of NW_023339785.1, forward strand.
TGTAGCCTTTTGGACACTGCTTTTTAAAAATTCTGATGCACTACTGAGTGAGTGAACCGAGCACAGAGATAAGAGTGTGTTTGAGTTGAAGAATTGTAGTTGCATCAACTAAGCTCATAAGATCCTCATAGTTTTCCAAAAGCACAGGAGAAGGAGGAAAGAGGTTTCTTTTGATAAATATTCTCTTTCAGTAACAGAAATGGGCAGCATGACCGTAAAAAAGTAATCCCCAAAACTAATTGAAAAGAGACATCAAACCAGCATTGCGTTGCAGGCCTGCTGTGCTTATGCCTGTCTAGAAAAATAATGAATTAAAAACATTACAAACATAATCAAAGCAGAAAAGTGTCTGCTTTTGGGCTGACTGCAAGCCACAGAGGTAAAAGTAATGAAAGCAATGGTCACTCTTTGAGAGCAGTGAAAGACCATGTTTGTCTCTATTATTTTCTGGCTTCGGTGAAGAGCCAAGGAGATGTTTAGCTTTTTCAACTACACACACACACACCACAATATGCACGCGCGTGTGCACATACATGCATCATCTCCCAGGGAAATAATTATTTTTCCCTCTTGGCTCACCTCTCCCAGCCAACTTTCAGCACTGAATCAGTGTCAGAGCAGCAGAGGAAAAAGCCTGCGAGCTGTCTCCCTCCTTTGCTCTCTTGGGCATTAACCGTAGTGTGAGTCGTGTCTGATGGACAGGGCAGAAAAGGAGGTAGAGAAAATCCTCTGTTTACTTAAACAGCAGCAAGAGCAGAGGAGCAAAGGCCTGGTGGATGAAGGATCGAAACAGTGTTGAGGAAGTCAGCAAGGCAACCAACATGCCCACCAGTATAGAGCCACACTATCTCGTTTTCCACACGTCAGTCCATAGGCCCAGGGCTGCTAACCGGCAGAACTTTTCACTGCAGTTGGTCTGGACATAGATGAGAAATGGGAGAAAGTGTATGGAAAAGGAGGTACAAGGATGAGAAATAATAATAATAATAATGGAGTGCTTTTTGTACCTGGTGGATTAAGTATTAAAATACCTTTAGTTAAGTAAAATATTGTAAAAAATACACCATTATGAGTAAAAGTCCTGTATTTAAAAGAGTCAGTAATGGAGTAGTACAGCTTATTGTATGTATGTGTGTAGCATTTTATATAAACGATCTTAATACAGATCACTTACATTTTTAAAGAACTGTGACCCAGATGCATGCTGAGGTGCTTTTTATACATGGTCTTTCTTTTGTTTAAAATAGTTTTACTGCATTTGTCTCTTTCACGTTATTGTACTTAAACCTGACTTATATCCACTATGTCTAGAAGGAAGCCCTTACAAATTTTATGGCATCTTGTATGAAGAATTGCTGTCATACCTAATTCAATTTTCAAGCTGTAGTTCTCCCCAAGAAATTCTGAATATCTTATAAAGCAACAGAAAAAAAGCAGTTTGACATAATTCTGATTGGTGCCTATTTTCTCTACGGAGGGATTGGTAAGGGACTAATTCCTTGTTTCTCCTGTTTGCACACAAAGGAAATGCAGTGTGCATATATGTCTATAACCATTATCCACATAAACCCCCGAGCTGCAGTCTTCCCAGTTGTAGGTCTCTTCTCAGATGTTGGAATTACAGAAATGTAGAAGCGCAGCAAGGGATTAGTCGAAATGAATCCACATAGGATTTTCTGTATAAGTATACACAAGGACGTTTTTTCCAGTGCTGCTTGAAATATAGGTTTTTCTTGCTGTGTTTTTGAAAGCATGTTATTTGAAGCTACATTCTTCTTTCTTCTGGTTTCATTATTCAGATGAGACAAGAAGGAAAAAAAAAACATGAAGGTATTATGACTTCTAGATATGATTCACATCAGAAAAAAGGTTATACATTGAACAGCCTGGGTGCCTATGTGACCTTTTCTGAAGGAATGATCCATGGTGCATCAACCTTCTTGACTCATGCAAAGACGGCAGACAATGAGTGAATTGTCAACTCTTCTCAGCATCATGTTTCCTTACATTGGTCCTTACATTAGCTATCTGGTGGATGTTAAAAGGTTGTCAGTTAGAAGTGTGTTGTATGTGGGTAAACACGATGCTCAAATTCAGAGAATAAATCTGGTGTTATATTTTCAACCACTGCCGTAGACATAAGGGGAAAAGCAGCATTGTTCGTTGATGGCTTTGTCTTTTGCATTTCTCATCGCCACCACATCCGGTCTCCCCCATTCCCAACACACTGCAGTCGGCTTCAGAAATGTGGCTACAAACATTGATTCTTCATTACCTCATGGGTTAGGGTTCATCTATTATCTTTAAGCCGTCAATCCCAATCCCAATGTGGCTCAAACATATGAGGCCAAGGACCCAGTCCAAGGACATGAGAAATGGCTGTTCTTCATTTAAAAAAAAAAACAAAAAAAAAACATAAAACATCCTGTAACTATCAATAATTTGGATCTAGTTTTAGTTTAAGTAAGCTTTTGCTGTATATATCCTATACAGGGCTTGCTTTGTCAGTTTAATGGCAAAGTACTGTGTTATCCAGTTTGTAAAGGTACTGTGTCTTATGGTATCGCATTATATTTCTGTCTATGCTCTTTCCCTGTATGACCTAGCAAATTCTAGCATGTGTTTTCTGTTTTGGAAGGATCTCCTCGCTGACTCTGGTGCACTCGTGGAACAGAGTTTGTTTTTGTCAAACTTTTTCCTGCATATTTGCTGTTGACCAATCAGAAATTATGATGCACTGTGTTTAGAAATGGAGAAATCACATTCCAGCAATGTGCCACCACCTTGTTTGAGACAAGGTACAAGACTACAAACTCCAGCATTGCATTGTTTACAATTTGTCATCATGCTGTTCAGTATTTACAGCCCACATCAGAACTGTGACATTACATCTTTTTTGGGGCTGAGTGTGGAGCAATTTCATTGAACGTTAGGCTTATGTGTACATTAAGCTGCATCCGTATATTGAAATGTTGGTGCTGCCATTTGAAAAATAGCTAAGGGACCAAACATGGGACCAATATAAATGATCATCCAAACAGTAATCTTAATTCTTAAAATGTTTACAGACAATGCCATAAAGATTTAAAAATATATACATAAACTCTAATAAGACAAGTTATTTATTAAGTTATGGAAATTTGCATTAAACCTTTACGCCACCCATGTGGTAGAAAAATGTGTATTTAGAGTGCAAAGATATCAGTTTTCACATGCTGGGTGACATTCACAAGGTTTGCATCCATAATGCTGTGTGGAGCAAGCAGTTTCCACTGTTTACACTCATATATTTAAAGGTGACATGTGTAACGTCGTCTCATTAATACATCACTGTCAAAAGAAACCAATATTTTCCCCTTGGCTGCTATTTCTTCATCCAGCACTTGTACCAGGCTACACAGATTCGATGCAGGGACATTTCTAATGTTTGGTACTACAGATTTTATTCTGCAATTCTAATATTTTTATAGTTGTACCTGTTGTTAATGCTTCTGGGTAGTTTTGTAAATGCCATGAATGTTAATCTGTTGTTAAATGATAGTTCAACAAAAAAAATTGTGTTCACATTACAGTTGCTAAGATGCTAAAGAACTACAATTTCCATGATAGACATAAGAAATGGTTTTCACTATAAACGGATCAGAAAAAATCAACCAAGCAACGAAGGAGAAAAGCCAACCATTGAAACTGGACAATGTAGCACTGATTGCTGTTTTCATTAAGTGTGAAAATCTTACACATATGAGTAATGTTTTTGTGTATGTGTGTAAAAGGGTAAGAAGCTGGTGCTCTAAGGGACAGCAGTATTGATTGCAGATCTCGAGCTGCTTTCTCAAAGCTCACACATCAGTTTTAGCTCTGGCACCATTGACATTCAGCTGAAATGAGGAGGGGGGAAAGCATGTTGATTACCCCCGAGGGAGACAGCAAGGGCATGCCTTGGACATGATGACCAGGAGCTACATCAAATGTGCTCTCCTGCTCATTGTATGTTCATTTATATCTGATGATTTATGTGTGTGTCATTCATCAGCAAAGCGTTCCTTAGAGTAGGTCTTCAATTAAGCAGCTACACACAGCACAACGTCAGAGGCGTTGAAAGCTTGTGGGACAATGCGGATTTAATATTCTCATTTGGGTCCATCCTTCTGTTGGAGGATTGCTTTAGAGATAAGACAGTTTGATAGCAGTGGTTATTTTTTTTTGGTGCTTTGTGACAGGAGACAGGCTGAGCATAGCGGGGGAGTGTCATCACATTTTTGGGATTTTGTGCGTGAATCCGGTCGGCCGAGTGAAGATCCTACGTTATTGGAATCCATCAGTCTTCCAGTGTGCTTGAAATAATATGCATTCTGAGGGGGCATATTTTCTGGAAGTGCCGATGAAGCGTAATGTGCCAGAAATTGTGGGCCTATTTTGCGTGTGTGTCAGTCAGGGTTTGTGGATTTAGAAAAGCTTCTTATATTGCCACAAACGTGCTGTTTTTTGTCGTCATGACTGAAACAATCTCATCACTGAGTTACAGTCAAAGGAAAGTAGTTGCTAAGGTGATGTTACAACTAATGATACTACTGTTTTTGTTTCGGCCTAGGACATTTATCTATCATAGTATAATTTAGTGTTTTAAGTTGAAAAATGGAAAACTCTAAATAGAATTTTAAAAAAAGCAACACTTGACACATTCTTCTAAAGAAAACATGAAAATCTTAAGTTTTAAATTGTTGGTTGCACAAACAAAACACCTGAAGATCTGAAGATAGAGCTCTAAGACATTTTAGCTTTAACATTTTTCACAATTTACCGATTTTATAGATGTATCAATTAATCAATCAAACTTTATTTAAATAGCACTGTTCAAACAAATCAAATGTAATTTCAAATGCTTTACAAGCAATTTGGTTTCTTTTTTGGTAATAATGAAATCATAATTTTTGGTAATTTAATAAGCAATCTGGTTAACTGCTATACATGTCAATAAGTCATTAATAATGCTCTTTTCCAGAAGATAAGTGGTCAAAAGATCCATTGGAAGTGTCTTCATGATGCACTAAAGAGATAGTAAGGTAAAGAAAGTGTCATGCTGGAGGGATTTTTCAGAACCTAGCGACCCAAATGTTGCTGGTGTTAATGGGTTATAACTGATCTATAAAACCTTAAAAAATGGTTTATTAACAATTGCTTAAGTCATTAGTTATAACTTAAGTCAACAAGTATTGGTATTGTTTTTTTACATTTGCATACAGATGTCATGTATGGTTTTTAGTGTGTTCTCTATGACAAGAAATGTCTCCAATCCAAGGTTTGGAGCTGTTATTTTTTACAGTAGGGACTGGGAAAGCAGTGACTAGCAACAACCAATGTTTGACATTTGCATGCCCTCACATTCTGTTTTATAAATCTACATAAGCTGTCAGTGTGAGGGATTTCAGTGAATATATCAAGCTACTCCTTCGTTATCTGTGACAATAAGTGGGCTTGTCTTGTCTTTATTATTATTATTATTATTATTATTATTATGTCTTTATTTATGCTCCAAAGATATACCACCAACCCTTTCTGCAACAGAGCCCCCTTATTTTAGCTTTTACTCAAGTGCAATAGGCTGTGATTGAAAAAGATAATATGGAACACTGGATACATTTTAAAAATCTATATCAATATAACTGAGAGAGGATAAAATGGAAACAAAGGCATGTTTGAGAAAACACACATACTCGTGCGCGTGCACACACACACACACACACACACACACACTCTTTTTCATTACCTGGGGAACCATACAATACAGAGGGGTTGATTAGGATTGCCGACAAAAGGACAGTAGGCTCCAGCTGCCTCTTTGAATTCATTGTCATTAGCAGTGGAACACCAAGCCCTTTTCAAACTCATTAGTTGATAAAACAACCCTCTGATTTCCCATTTAAAAAAACCCATTTGTCCTCCCTCGCTGGCGATGCCCCCCCTCCACCACAGCCCTGCATTTCCACACCTTCAAAGCCACTCTTGAGACTGGGAAAGAAATGGCAGCTCTTATGTAATTTTCTCAAGAAGTTTGTCCAGATTGCTCCCAGTTTAATGATGCAAGTATGGTTTTACAGCAGACAATTATAGTCATGATCGAAGAAAAGAAGAAAGAAGAAACACTGATATGAACAGATTACTTATTTTGCATCTGCAGCTTTTACAATTTGCTTTATTGAAGAATTTGATTAATTCCACCTTCGGTTTAAGGTTTTGACTGTCCCCCTTGGGATTTGGACCTGATGTCGTCTATTAAATGACTGATATAGAAAAGTAATTGTGTTTAATGCAGTTATTCTGAATGAATTTCTTAAACACTTAAAAAGCATTCCTTTGCACGACCCCTGCATCCGTTTTCAAAGTAATAAACTGAATCTTCAGCTTAAAGAGGAACAAATCATTTCTGGTTTCCTGGCAGAATAACAATTTATTTAAATTTAGACAAAAGGAAATACATATTTGTGCTTTGTGCAGTTTAATGAACAGCTTGTTTATATACACTTTATACACATGTATGTATATATATATATATTCTAAATTGAATTATCACCACCTATTGAATATTAATAAATATCAAAGACCCATTCCTCCCCCCTGCACCCATAGGTACCTATCTGATAATCTAAAGGTGTACAAAAACAACCCATTATCTTTTGAATTTTCAAAAACATTCATTCAAAGATGCGTAGTAAATTCAAGTCAGTATGTCTCATCCAGCCAGGATCAACATCGACTTCTCTGAACTCTCATCAACTCAAACAAAGGTCATAAACCCACAAGAACCAGCAGTGTTTTGTCTCTGTTGTAATCCAGATGAATCAAACCAAGACAGAAACTAGAGGGCAATCACTAACAACACCAGCCTCAATCCATGCAGCTTAACCTTGTCTTTCTGCTTAATCATTCTTCGTCTGAGATCCTGAAGACGCACCTGAGCACAAAGTTTTTAGCAATGGTTTTAAGAAGCTGATATGCCTCTTGACAACATTTCTTCATTGTAATGTAGATCTGACAGGCAGTTTTGGTTCTGAGAAACAAAAACCTAAAATGTAGTAACTAGGGTTTGCAGAGAGCGTTTTTACAAATTTGCATGAATGTCCTCGTGTCGCAGCACTTTATAGGTGATCCAGTAGAAGATGTTGAATATGAGGAAGCTCAAGGGAAAGACTGCTCTGGATATGGTGTCAATGCGTTTGGCCCGGTCCACAAAACGCTTATGAAGTACCTCTCCGTCGTACAAGGAAACTGGAGGAGGCGGTGGGGGGGCGAACACAGTGGCTGCTTCCACAGCATTTCCATCTTTGGTCTGCAGGCAGTGACCCAGTCCGTAACCCCGGAAGTAAAAACCACGACTCTCCCTCACCAGTTCCTCCTCCTGTGGAGTCAAGCATAGGGGAAACAGATTGGCCTCTTGCTGTCAACAAGAATTGGCTTACAGCTTTTTACATCTCCATTTCCTTTAGTGGTGGATTCCTGAATGCATTTTGGACTGTAGCAGCACAAAAGGGCCACAGAGTGCAACATATTGAGAACATCCACAGAAGAAATGCATTGAATTTAGGGATGAAGCCTATTAAATACAGTAGATTTGTCTGTGATTGTGTGTTAAAACGAGCACTAGCCCCATTTTGTGCCTCTTGTGTTGTCATTAGAGTGCATTAAAGTCACAGAGGTAAGCATTTGTTTCTCTGAAAAATAAATACCTGGCAATCTTTGAAAGGCCCAGATGGTGTTTTAACAACACTTGGCACTGTTCTAAAGGTATTTCCAAACATTTCCACTGCACAACAAAAAAGATTTTTGACCTGTTTCTTAATATTTTCTAATCCAGATAGCTGGAAATATGTCCTTGCTTTTTACAAAACAACTTATGAAACATATATGGAACCTGCTGCACCGCAATGCCAGATGATAAAGTAGCCTACAAATTGCAAGCTAACCAGATCAGCAATGGGAGTCTTGATCAAGCTAGCTGAGAATATATTTCACAAGCTTTGCAGTAATTAGCTCACTTAGTTAGCTTTGACTTTGGACTTTGTGTTGGACTTGTTTGTAGACGTTAGCGGACTCCATTTATAAGATAACTTAAGCTGTTGCACACTGTTGACAATGTAGTGAAGCTGAGAGAGAAGCTACACGAGAACGTCCATAAACTTCATGTTCCTTTGGATCTTTGCAGAAAATACGGTCGGTATCCCTACACAGAAACTAATATCTATCCAAAGGCAACCAAAAAAGTTTGGGGAAGATCACATTTTTCAAGTTGCATTACAACCTGTTCACTCATTTGATTTAATAAATTAAAAAAAGCTTCATAATATTACATATGAAACCTTTAAGCAGCATTAAATGCTTACCATCTTTGGATTAGGAAATACAGTAGCAGCTTGGGTTAAAAATATTTTTTTGTCGTGCAGCTGAAGATTTTAGTAATCATAACCATAAGCATTGTTAAGCAACCTTCAAACATCGCTGTGTTTTTATTTTTAAGAGAACCGGCTGCTTACCTCTGTGATTGTAATAGTAACACATGATAGTCACAAACTGGGGCTAAAACGGGCACTAGCCTCAGATAAAGTTTCTTTAATCAATCAAGCTTTTTGAAAGTGACACAAAGAGGGGAATCGGAGGGCATCATCATTACAAGGCAGAAAGGAAATTATAATTCTTAAAGTTAATCAAAAAATTAACCTCCATCTCTCCTTTCCAGCTCTTTTCAAAGTTGCAGAATGATAGACCTTTCAAAATGCCTATTAATAAAAAGTCATGATCTCAACCCCACCAAAAAAAGCTTGCACTTGGCATTATGCTTTGATGAATGGTGTGGACTTTTTTTTTTTTTTTCTTTTTTACAGTGAATGAGACACTGTTCCCGCCCTCTGAAGAGAATATTAATAGACACACAGCTTAACTCTGACAGCCCTCTGACACTTTGAGAGATTCACTTTAGCAGGGGAAAGTGAAGACGTGGGATCTAAATTGGATGATTAGTAGTCAGTGTGAAGTGCCCTGAAAGCTCTGATCCTTGTGTCCCCCCTTCTCTCTGTTTCTCTCTCACTGACCCTGGCAGCTCTCTGGTACTCTGCCGAACTTCACATCTCTGTGCTGGACAGACTTGGCTGTGAGACCTCACCAGCTCCTGTCAAAGGTTCAAAGCTACTAATGTATTTCACACCTGTCGCCACCTGTCTCTTACTGTTAAATTTCTCTTGCAAAGTATATTCATTTAAACTTCCCCTACCTCTGATCTCTGCCAATTGCCCTTTGTTTGCACCTTCACCGTTAGCTAAAGACTAAGCCACTGACTGTTTGTGAGTAACTTCATGGTTAATACAGTATGTGTTCCCAATGACAAATCGCACCATACAACAGGGACACAGGGAGTTGTAGCTCTTCTAGCACAGCTTAATTATCCCTCCTACTCCTTCCTAAACGATACAGTACATCATGTGCTAAAGTCTAATGGTGCGTTTCTCTAAAGATAATAGGTGTTCATCGTTTGTGCTCTGTGCTGCCAGCAGCACCTACATACTGTGATTTGTTGGAATAAGATCAGTTGAGTCTGCTCTGATTATCACTGTGGAGAATAAGTTACTGTGGAGGTGGCTGTTTTCAGGGAGTGATCAGTGACAGTCAAAGGGTTTTCATATTAATGGCTAAGGCTAAACTAAAACAACTGTAAAAACTAGAAGTAATAGTTTGACATTTTGGAAAATGTGCATATTCTACTTCTTGCTGAGAGTTGCATCAGATTGATGCCACATTTTATGTTTGGAAAATATGAGGCTATTACCAGCATCCGTTTAGCTTAGCTTAGCTTAGCATAAAGACTGTAAATGAGGGGGAACAGCTAGCCTGGCTCTGTCCAAAGGTAAAAAACTTGACTAAACAACCAAGATCAAACCTGTTAATTTGTGAACATTAGAGGTGCTGGTAGGCAGATTTAGTTGAGCCAGGCTAGCAGTTTCCCCCCTGTTTTCAGTCTTAATGCTTAGCTAAGCTAAGCTAACTGGCTACCAACTGTGGTCTGTAGCTCCATATTCATGCACAGACATGAGAAAGATATCAATCTATATCCTGTCAAGAAAGCAAATAGGCCTATTTCCAAAACTATTGAACTAGTTCTCTTTATTAGACGTTTTCACAGCAGCTATTTTGAAATAGAATAGTAGGGTAAACACAGATGTTACTGATGATACTACTTAAGGTTCTGTTCCATTCGTGTCAGACAGAGTCATGGTGCTGCTTTTGTGCATGTTGGCTTACATAAAATGGGGCTTAAAACTAGATAAGTCAACTTATGACAGCTTTTGGCAAACAACCACAACGCTGATGCATGCTCAAAGCCATCGACAGGCAACTGGTAAAACCTGAATAAAGATTTCTTTGGGTTTGAACATTGTTGGAAACATTTGGTATAAAGTAAGTACAACACTAAATAAAATACAGATAACATAAGTCTAGTGTTTATTTAGTATACTATACTAGTGTTTATAGACATTTTAACGTGAAAATGTGACGTATAGCTTTCCTGTCAAAATGGCTGCTGTGAAAAAGGTCTATTAGACGATTGATGAAGCTAGGTAGCTAGATGATGAAAATTAAAAACAAAACTATTTCTCTTCCTTTAGTAAATTCCAAGAGTCTTGGAGTGTCCTGGGAAAAAAAAAGGAACTTAAAAGTTGGATGACGAGGAGAGAACAAGGGGGAAATGTATGTTGAATTTAAATTAGCCTTTAAAAACACATTGGGAAAGGACAAAGAGCAAGAATTCCAAGTTAGGTATAAAGGGGCAGAAGGGCAGAAAGAGAGGGCTTTAGTGATGGAGCAAGATCAGCACAAAGCGGGTTGCGTTGTGGGAGAGATGCCAGGATGTATTCAGGTTTGAAGGACGGGTGGGGGGAGGGGCCTGGACAAAAACTGTGTTTGAAGGTCAGGGTTGACATAGGGTTCAGTTTTTACCCTGGCACAGGCGCTGCAGTGCTGATTCAGATTCCTGTAGGTTGAGATGTTACCAGGGATGTCATTCACTTTCCGCAACGACTCAACACTCCCAGGCTGACTGGCAAACACCTCCAGTGGAAAGGAAGGTAGACAAATTGAAAAAAGCATTATTGCTCCTTATTTTATCTTCTGTTGTAGAACAAGATATTGGTTGTCTTTTGTAAGATAAATTCCTTAGTGTTGAATTCATAATTAGTTTTGGACATGGGCCTTCACATTTAGCTGGGAACAAGAATTCCCTGTGTTTAATTTACATGAAAAATCTACCTGTGCTGTGCCAAAAATAAAGTGATAAAAGATGCAAACTTCATATTTGAACAACAAACTCAGGCAGACGTTCTCAGCTTTTAATTAAAGAGGAACTGTGAGTGTGATAATACAGGACATTTTCTGCGGCGGTAAGTTTAGGGAACTGGCTTTGAAGACGAATGAAGGATCCTCAAGGAGCCTGTTCAAGTTATTTCTGTAAAGACTATAAATGGAAGCTCTATTTTTATTTTTGTGTTTTTTAGGCTGTCTGGATATACATGTATATAGCTGTTTGGCTAACACAAAGTGCAATGATTAAAGCTGCTCAGTCTGGGATTTGTACACTCCATCAGATTGCAAACCTCTCTAGTACAACACATCAGTTCATGCATCGATAACTCTCAAATGGATAGTTTACAACCTCAAACTCCCCAATTTTGCAACTGATGTGGACAGGGAAAGACCTTTCCTCTACAGACCATCATTTTCTCTGTCTTGTATTGATGCAGGAGGGCAGACTGCCCAGTAAATCTCCTGGACTATTCTGCCTTTTCAGGGAACTTTGCCATGAGTCTGGGAGGCTGCCCAGCCTGTGAGCTGTTTAATGGGATTTTCAAGATGTGCCGTCTGTTTCTCTTGAGACAAACCTCTCAGTGTTACAAAAGGTCTCACACCTTTCTGTAAACACTTTTTCAACTTACAAGTGTGTTTCCTTGATAATTGTCGCTCAAGATATGGATCCAAATTAGGGGATATTTGTTTGGAAGACAAATAATGCCAAGATAAAAAACAACAAAACCCTTGATTCAGATAAGGCAAAAACTCGCAAAAATGGGGAAAGAAAATGGAAGAATCCTCCGGAGCAGGAATGGAAATAATTATAGGTAGGTTGTAAACGTATATGAAAAATCTGGATCTGGGTACATGTCAAGAAATTCCAGGGGCCACCAAATGGATAGAACCTGAAATACACAACCTCCTCTAATGTTCCTAAAAGTCAGGGTGAAATAATGTTAATGCTTTATATATCCGTAATAAGACATTAATATGAAACACTTTTGGGTTGACAGGTTGTGAAAAATCTTTCCCTTTCCAGACGTGGAATATGTAGCATTATTAGCTTCATCTATCTGTTAAAGTGATGACTTTTTGTCTTTCAGACATGACAGCATGACTTTTACATTCATGTTTCTCACAGCTTCATTCAGACATGACAGCAGATTTACAGAAAGAGCTGCATGCCAACGTGATATCTGCCACCTGGTGCACAAGAGGGAGTGGGAAGCAGAGGGTTAAGGGGGGAGAGACGGTAGAGTTGAAAATGTTAGGATATAAGGGCAGAAGAGTGCTCTCTGTTTTTGTACATGCTGCATCACTCTGCCCAAAGTGGAACAGTATTGGTTATTTTATATCAATTTTCTTTCTGTTCTGTTTTTGTCTTTGCTCTTCTCTTAAAGTGGACAAGGCTCTGTTGGGAAAAAATAAACTCAATGTCATACAGTCATATGCACCAATCCAGCTTTTGCAATGTAGGAATCAGGGTGCAGACTACAGGGGAGCCAGCGGGAGCTTGATTCCTCTTAATGAGCATGAGCTCCCCTTAAAATGTGATTTGGGAAATTTTTGGGGATCTCTAAAATATTGAAAATATACTATTTTTGCCATGCATTCTATTTTTCTCTATATTCATGGATCATGCGTAAAATTAGGCTTTTATTGACGTATGATTCATGCATGAAGGTGAGCTAAATCACTTAAAAAAAAGAAAGCGGCATACTTACATGTAGAAATATGGGCTCCCCATGAAAGCCAGATTCTAAATCAAGTTTTTGTAAGGGCATTAATGCGTATCTTATTAGAATTTGGTACACTTTAAAGATATCCCCATATTTACTAATCAAAATGGTTAAAAAAGTTATGTTATACAACAGCAGTGACCAGTTCAGTCCAAGTGTCTCACGCTGCCCACAACAGGTCAGAATACAGAAATGTATCAGTGTTGCAGTCTGAATGCAGGGTTAGGTCTCCCACTCCCACAGGCTTTTGCTCTGTGTCAAATGTAGTGACAGAGGGAAAGGATCAGAAAGGCTCTTCACAGGTCAGTGCACAGCATGGAAACGAGCTGAACTGAAATGAGCAGATCTTCCTCATGTAATATGACAGCCAGCTGTAGCGTGTTGATGTTGTCAGTTCCTAAATATACAGCATCCCACAATAACAAGAGGCGTAAGTCAATGTTATAGAAGCTGACAAGGACTGAAGTGGAGTGTGTGCGCTCCCTGTGCTTACTTTTTTTAGAATCTGCTACAATGTGTGGCACAGTGTGTCAGTGTGTGTATGTTTAAGTGCATATATGTATATAACCATGCTTTAGCTCGTGTGTGATTTACACTTACTATCCTTTGCTGCCGCTGCTTTTTCCTCAGCCTGATGAACTCCTTGTGTTGCCTTGAGACAAAGTTAACTGCTGCGTATTCCAGCAGGGCAGCAAACACAAACAGGAGACATACCGCCATCCAAATATCAATGGCCTTCACATAGGACACCTGGGAACAGACAAGGTCACAGAGTCATCAATGGCCAATCAATGAAGCTAATGGTTAATCCGTGGGTTGCTCACAAACTACACATCCCTCAGCTTCCTCTGGCACATAATGACACACATCTTTGGGATGGCCAAGATTTATAATGAGTCAGTGGGATGTGGGCAGTTGACACATAGCCATGAGACAGGTCACGGCTAAGACTTGGGGAGAGCCCTGGCCGGGTCGTTCATGAGAGAGGATATGTCACAGCAAATCAACAACGCCCACTGAGCAAGCATTGTGTGGAAACTGTACTCAATTGAGCAGCAGTTTGCTGACTGTTACCGCTGTATCTATAACAGTCGGCAAACTGCGGGGGAAAAAAACAGGAAATGACACATCAGTAGGGTACAAACTCGTACCTCTTGTGAACACTGGAAGCCATCTTTTAATCAACACTTCATTACAGTCTCATGCTCCAGCTGTAACACATCGTAGTCAGTTTTCACTGTCTTAACATGCAATTTAACACCTACTGACTAAGTTTTCTAATAAGCTTAATAAAAGTATTTAAATTAAATGAAAATATCAAATCTAATACCCATTTCCTTGATGGTTATCCTTTTTTTATTTTTCATATTTCAGGCAATTACTTGGCAATCACTAATGTTCAAACACAGAGGTGAATTTCATATACAACCTTACGTGAAGTACATTAGTAGTATTTATATACACTGCAGCAGGACAGGCCAAGTTCAAGCCATGGTTAAACAAGCCATGGTTAACAAGCACTATTGAAGCCTTAAAGGACCAGTGTGTAGGATTTTTGTTTTAGCATCTTGCGATTAAGTTGCATTGTCTCAGTTTCAGGTGATTATACAGTAACAAAAACATGCCTATGTATGAATATTACGTGTATTCCTTTTTCTGACGGTATGTTCTCCTAAATCTTACACACTGGACCTTTTGTTGGTTTTGTTAGTTTTACGTTATCATGGCTACATGATTAAGCATAAAACCAATGCGTATTGACTGCATCTTGCCAGTGGTGACTCAACAAAGTGGAACCCCAATGGGTCCCCAAGAAAAGTAAATCTAAATAAATAAATAAATCTATTTGCTTCCAATATTCCAAAATATTTAGGCACTCCAATTTTGAAAGCAAGTTGATATCTATGCCTCTTCGGGCAAAAAGGGGTATGACTCACACCCACATTAAGGCAAAAACTGTGACCATGGCTCTCGAGTAGACATTTCTTAATGTTACGGGTTCTCAAGCCAAAAAATTCAGGAACCATGGAAAACGAGGAAACGAACAGCCCCCCCCTCATTACCACCACTTAGTTGTCCTAGAGCAAGGCACTTAACCCCCAACTTCTCCAGTGGAGCTGCTCAGTAGTAGATAAGACTGGTTGCAGTGGGCAGATTGTGTGTAGAATGTGTTCAGCTGTGTGAATGTGAGCCGGGCGTTCCTGAATAAGAGAGTCTGGCTCTCAGTGATTATTCCCAAGTTAAATGAAGTTTAAAAAAAATAAATAAAAAAAACTCTTCCTCAGGGTCAAAATGTAGTCTCTACTACCACCAGTGAGCGTTACCACTGGCTGAAATCCTGTTGCTATGGTTACCAGTAATTTTAATATACCTTGTGCACTGATTTAGAACGTCTGTTAAACTGTTGGCTGGAACTATCGTCATGGTATTTTAAAACACATTTTTAATGGACACCTGCCAACTAATCAGGAAAAAAGTATCTACTGTCATGATGGTATAATGCAATATGTCTCTCCCCTGCTCCCTCACTTTCTTCCCAGGTATGGTGTGCCCTGCCCTGCATGTCTTTCACATGCAAGTGTCCTCACCCGACCTGGCCCTTGTTTGTCTGCTCCCTAGTGAGTCTCTAAATCAGGACCTGCCTTGTGCAAAGTCAGCATTTCATGACTAAGTACGCTATAGTAGGTCGTCCCATTCCAAAACCCCCTCCAAATGCCTCTATTACCCAACTTTAGTAAAAGTACACACTTTGCAGTCCAAAACTTCATTGTGCGCCTGCCACTTTTTTCATACAGGATTTTGGTTGGGTTTGTCAGCTTGTCTGGAAATATCAGGTATGAAAGGCAATGGTATTTCTAAATCATGTATCACTTTTTTGGGGATATGTCAGAGAAAAATGTCAGAATAGTCTACAAGTTTCAGACTCTGGCCATCTGTTTATTTATTTTTTTCCCCTGACCTTTCTTTTGGAGCTGATAACAATAAGTAACGCTATTTCCTCTCATACACATTGTTTATTGAAGGGAGAAAAGCATACAGTATGATTACAGTTACAAAATATATTGGTTTCTGTGACCAATATTTCATTATTATATTATATATATTATTTGATTTTCAGACATACAGCAAGCAGGATATGTCAACTCCCTCACTTCTCCCTCCCCTATCTAGAGCAAGTGTTTGGTTTGTCTGTTCTGGGCTACTGTAGAAATATATGGTGGTTCAACATGGCGGCATCCATAGAAGAGGACCTGCTCCCTCTGTAGATAAAACCAACTCATCATAAGGTAACAAAAACACAATGATTCTTATTATCTGTAACAATGTAAACATACCTATTATTAGTATTATATTACAATAGATCGTCCTAACTGTTACAAACTTGACCTTTAGAATAGTATACTAAATAGTATAGTATACTAAATAGTCCACCTACAACAGAATCCACCTTCCCCTGCATACAAACATCATACATTTTGGTCTTTAGTCTTCAGACCTACCTTGGGCAGTGAGGCTCTTGAACCAGAACTCTGTGTGGTCATCGTCAGTACAGTAGTGATGCCCAGACCCACTCTGGCTGGTGCAGCGTCCATGTTAATCCAGAAAGACACCCATGAAAGGATGACGATGAGAAGGGAAGGGATGTACATCTGGATCAAGTAGTAGCCCATCTGACGTTCCAGGTGGAACTTCACCTCAATGCATGTGAATTTACCTGCAAACACATTAAAGGTACATTCAATTGTCTTGCTCTAAAACATTTTTTAATTGTTGAGTAATAAACAATTATTTTTAATTACACTGTGGGGATAATGAATAAAAACTGTAGATGTATGGTAAAAAGTAAAATAAAGGTGTATTCAAATTACATTTTGGTGAAAACAACTCTTCTTTTAACCTTCCAGCAAGTCATATGTATATTAAATCAAGAACCAACAGGATTCAGTGTTGTAGTTGTTGAATCTCTATCGTATAACTAACTCATTTTACATTCCTCTGGAGAAGAAATCAGCTGAACCAGTCAATTACAATTTAGATTTCCAAAGTGAGGGTTCCTGGTTTCTCTACACCTTAAATGGAATTCATTATGTACCCGTGTTGTAATGCTTAGTGCAGTAGCCCAAATCCTTCTCCTCTTTTAGCACAAACTGGGGGAGGGTGAGATCGTCAGCCACCTGAACGGGGTTGTCAGACAGCCACTCAAAGATCAAATCGTTCATGGTGTAACCAACTGTGAAAAGAGAAAAGAGGGGAGAGAGATGATATTTAAATAAGGGAGAAATGGTAAGAAATGTGTCACTTTAGCTCTGATTATGCTGAACAGAATCAACCATGAACACTATTCCTTCCATACAGCTGTCACATCGTTTCAGACTAATTCTGGCAAACTTTGGCAAGATATTATTCTTCTCGTTATTTCATCATGGCACGCATTTTACTAGTTTACATTTTCTGAATTACATTAATTTGATAAAGAGGAGGATATCTTACTCATCATTTCTGCCTAGACAGTCTCTAATGTACAATATCACAGACATGTCAAATCCTCATAACTGTGTAATATTAGCTTATCACCAATGTATTTGATGATGATGAGGAAAAAACATTACCATACCATGCTATAAGTAGTACAAAGGCAATGCAGTTTACTGTGTATTTTAAAAACACTGTAGAAGAACAAGTGCATCTCTGCATAAGCTGTTAAATATTATTTTCTTATCACTATTGTTGTGATAATCACTCCCTTCCTCATTCTTAACCTAATTTCTTTCCAACACCCCAACTCTAACTGGGATCTTGTTACCATGGTATAATATCTGTGCATGAGAAACACAAGAAACCTTGGCTAATGAGAGACAGAGAGAGAGAGAGAGAGAGAGAGAGAGAGAGAAAAACTTGGACAATTGTGGTGATGTAATGTCGCTTTTGCCCATCTGTCCAGCTACCAGCTACCCTCTGCCATCATGTTTGTCACAGTAAAGGTCACCCACCACAGCTACATTCATGTTGTTGTGGTTGCTTGAAGGTTACAGAATAAGGGTGGGACATGAGGAGCATATCTGCCTATGACAGTGGGAGATACTGTGCTAACACAGACTGAGCTGATTAGTATATGTAATCTTTCCAATTCACACTACCATCCATGCGCACCAGTAGTGATATACAAACTGTATCATAATGGAATATATACTGATTTGCAAGTGAATATACAGTTTAGTAAAGCACACTCACAGCAGTTAATAATTATTTAGCGTCCACACACAGTTGATTTGCCTTCTCCTTTTTGACAGTTGCACTCCTTCACCCAGCTGTGCGATCATAGATGTATTAAAAATGCATGACACATACAACAACACAGGATTCCTTTCACATCTGAAAAACACTGGTGTCTACTGGGACCCTTTAGGGTCTGAGTTACAAAGACATCAATTATTCAAGATGTTATTACCTATCTCCGTACCACATGCCTGAAAAATAACACCACCAAAACACGTATCTTCTTCATGAGGGAAATACACTGTGATTCACACATCCCGCTCTAACAAGCAAGGGGAATACCAATGCTTTCTTAAGATAATGAAATATTCTTCTGTCAGCTACAGCAAAGAGTCAAACCATCACTGACAGTTTTCAAGGTGCAATAAAATAAATTAAATTCGTAAGGCAGAGTAATGACTGTTACATGTCTTCTTTTTCATGTTAAAAGCGGTGCACCTAATGAAAGCCATTATCTTAATGCAGCTACAGTTATGCTTTAGATTTGCTGTCTTAGTCTTGCTTTGCACTTGCAGTTCAAGTTAAAGTAGATTTGAGGTTACTGGACACTAATGGCTCATGGCAAAGCGAAGTGGTATAAGCTGCATATATAGGACTTTGATGTGTCAGAATAAGGCAGAATCTTATGGTTGCTTCTATTTATATATCTTTATAAGCCTGTGGCATGAAAGGCCAGGAAAGAAGATTGGCCTTGGCTCTCTCAAACCCCAAAGATAACTCTTCTCTTTCTTTTATCGCCCGCTTCTCTCTCGCTTTCTCATGTTGAGCAGACGGTGTTTCCACGGCTCCAGCAGTAGCAGTAAAACCTATGATGTCCGCTGATGTACACTTAAAATCGAGCTGTAGCCAAGGTGATCACACCCTTGGGTGTTGTACTAGCACTTGTCAACACAAGGCCAAGTATCCTCACCAGGCCTTTAATCAGAAATGATTACATCTCCTCTAATGGGAGTGTGTTGTGATACACTTCCCCAAACACAAACACACAGACACACTGCTGCTTTAAGCGCACATTATCCTCCCTTACACACCTAAAGGGGGAAATGTCTTTTATATTTTTGTTTTCATGCTGGCTGACATACTAAATGTATTGGATCGGTTTGTCCCTGTATTAATTTGCAGAAATATATCATGCTGCCTCCTGTAGAAAGAGGGAGTAACTAGTTCTATACAAATCAATACATTTGGTCTTATTGAATGAGATTAGGGTGCAGGTAGAGATACCAGCATTTAGCTTCACTTATTTATTTGTGAGAAATGTTTCTGAAAACGTGCAGAGACTTTATGGTACAAGTGCTCCTTCTGTTCCCTCCCTCTTGCTAGACTTAAATTCTTTTGTCCCTTTGACAGGAAATTAGGTCACCTCTAGGCACAAGGGGTGGGTCACATATAATAAAAGGGACAGAAAATTAAAGTTTTATTATTTATATCCTGGAAATTGGTTTCATGAGGACAGATAGGCCTCTGCTAAAGGCGAAGCAAGACTGAAAGGCGAGAATATTATTCTTCGTTTTATCAATGTACGAACATTTTTAAAAGGTTTCAAATGCATTTTGTACATTTCTTGCACTTTCTTTTATACACAACTCATTTTAAAACAAGAACTATGTAAATCAGTAATAATTCAGTTTTTAATACTTTAACGTCACATGAGAAAAACATTTTTAGAATGAGGACTAACCAAAGTGTTTGGCAAAAGCTGTTAATGTTAGGTTAAACTCTGATCTTGTAGCATCCATGACTGGCTTCTAGTAGGGCAGTATGTTCTTTTTCAAATTTTTATTTTATTTTCATTAAAAAACAAAACAAACAATGATGTACAGCCACGGAACATATCTGTTAACATCCACCACCCCCCCCCACACACACCACACACACAGAATTAAAGTATTATAATAAAATAAAATGAGACACGGTGGCTCAAACAAACAGCAATAACAAAAAGAGGAAAAAAATAAAATAAAAAAATAAAAAAATAAGGAGCTTGTGGAACAGTTAATATAGACCTATTGAGTGATTCAAGTTGCCAGGTAAAGTAGATCAGGTACACAATGGACCACAAGGATCAGAGTGAGCCCTTCAATGCATCAGCCGTAGTGAGCCACATATTAACATTCGCCTCTTTGGCCCCATTTATACGGGCTGTCGACAGCTCCATATACGTAACATCAAGAAAAGTTAAAACCCATTGTCTGATGGTCAAAAGTGTTATGGCAGTATGTTATTGTCGTGGATGTAGGTTTCTTTATTGTAGCTTGTAATCAGACACAATAATGGCTGTGGCATTGGAAGTCATGTCAAGGGTTTACTGTAGGTAGTAAGCTTGTTAGCCCTACATACTAATGTTTGCAGCTTTCGTCGGAGCAGACGGACACACTGTTTAATCCATACAATTTTTCACTTGTAGTTTTTTTTTCAGTACAGTAACTCTCTTACTACACCACCTTTGATTGGATAATTGCTGTTCGGGGGAAAAGTTTAGCAAGTGCGCAAATAACCACCAACACACAAGATGCAATTACAGAAGATAAGGATCCATTTTCCACATTGATGGAATATAATCCCAATAATGAGACAAATGTATAATTCAGATACAATTCCTATCTCTTGGAATATAGCAAGGTTAGACACTTTACAAGCCAGGCATAAGGTAGGAAATCAGAAAGAGGGGGAATAAAAAGAGGAAAGTGAGATAAAAGGAAGAGGAAGACAAGAAGAAGACTCACAGCTTTCAAGCTGCATGGTACAGGTCTGAATGTCCATTGGGAAATTCTTCAAGTCCATAGGGCAGGACAGGGTAAGAGTCAGCCTGAGATAGAAAAACAGATTGGGAAAGAGAAGAGGAGCAATAAGGGATGTCAAAAAGCACAAAAGGGTTCAAGGAAAAGACACCAAACACAAGGAGAAATGATTTAACTGATTAAAAGAGCAGTGAAATAGATCAGTGAGAAGCTGCTTTAATTAGCAAATTATGAAACAGGAGGATTATACAATAAAATTGGACAAATGAAAAAACTAAGCAGGTTTTCCTTTAAAAAAAAACAGATTGGAAAACATATTGAGTTACATTGCCATTTGATTACTTGTCGCACCACATTAATGGCAAACTAATTGGTGTAGGCATCCCTACTTTTATTTGTTGTGGTGTTGATGCATTAAGCCTTCAAGAATCCTCAAAGAAGAGAGAGAAAGAGTTATTTGGGAGTCTGTCTGGAGGAAAGCTGTGTAATTACCTGCTGTAATACATCGCCCAGAGGCGAGACAAGAGCCGCCAGCAGTATACACACAGGCACCCATTTGCTACTGTGTTATGATGACACAATATCTTTTTCACCAGCCGAAGAACAAATTACAAATACTCAAGTGATCGACTCTCCGAACATTGCCTAAATTGTGTCATGTATTTAGAGCCATAATTACAAAACATAGTTAGTAAATCTAGAGGACACAGCAAATCAATGGAATAAGGTGGTGATTATCTGTATTTGCAATACTCTGAGTACCACATATGTCTCTCCCTCTTCCAAAAGCTGTCGCCATTTTTAGTAAAGCAAACAGACAAATAATAAAATCCTATTTAATTTTCATAGGCAAAATTACCAGTTTGGAACCAAAACAAAGTGTGTTCCTCTTACTTTCATCCCTGAAATTTACTTACTCAACTGCAGTTGTGCCTTCACAAGTTGATTTATTTACATTTCCACAATCAATCAGTAAAATGGAAACTTGTGACATGCAAGCACGCACTAAAAAGGTGTTGTCTCCTCCTATGTTATGGTTTAATAATCTATCTGCAAATTTCCCATCCAGTGTAAAGTGTCATGAAATAAACAGACTTTAAATTCACAAACTTGGCACTTTACATTTGCATTTTTTCCACGCCTGCATCCATTCAGTATGTTGGAGACTTGCAGTCCACTGAAGTTTAGTTATTGTTGGGATTTGTTTGCCATCTGCTTCATTGAACCAGACCAAGTTTCACTAATTTTCTTCACTTTATTTTGTATTTGTTATTTATTATGGAGAGAATTGTACACATCATACTGCAGCTACATCTTGATTAAGCCCCTGCTATCATTCTCCAACTGGCCATATTGGTACCCAATGGCTCCAATCTTTGAGTTTTGGGAGTATTATTTTTTTGTTACCTGATGCTGTACAGAACGCTACCATCTTGGAAGATCCGTAGCAGCTTGTTATCGGTGGTGACCTCGTGGAAATTGGCTCCTTTCTCGTTTGCAAAGAATAAATCAGGTTTCCAGATAGAGTCCAGCATGGATGGATCCAGATCAAGGGAGTCATCTGGGTATTCGCTGTACGCCAGGCGAGGGTCATTCCATTTTTGCCGTAGAAATACATTGAGCCTGTAGTCCTGTGGAAGAACTCAGGCTAGTTAATGGAAAATGTATCACCAGTGAATGTTATAGTATAGATAGAGCTTGGATCATTCTCCAGTACTGATTTCATGGGAATGTTCTATTACTGGTCACTATTGGAGTGCACTGATCATGAATTTAAGCTGATCAAAGCTGTTGTACTCTATGACAAATATAACTATTATGAAACCTCCCCTTTCTTTCTACATCTATAATACATGTACATGTACATAATACTTGTGAATTATATCATTGCATGTGCAGCATCATGATGTATGATTCAGTGTTCATAATGAAAAATTGGTCTCGGAGGATTTGAAACCAAAAAATTCCTGATTTGTAAAATTACATTTTCTTAGACAATAAGTGAAGTACTTGACAAATGTTTCTGTATATAAAAATAATGTTCACAGATCTCCAAATCATAATGATGAGAGTTTTTATGGCTGATGCATCTCTGTATAACCTTAGTGGTTGAGGTTAATAAGGCATCACTCTTGTTGAAACACCCCTCGCTTCAACATATTCATCAGATTTTACCAAAGTAACTGATTGAATAAGATGGTGTAATGTTTGTTCAACCATTGCAGCCATTTGCTGCTGGTGAGTAGAGGGTTGGCAATGCAAGCCAGGCCAAGTACTGAACACATCCACTCCTGCCTGCAGCCAGCATACATGAGTAATTAAATTAGAATTCTAATCTGCGCAATTAATTCAGAATCCATCTTTCGGCATTGTAGATTCTTGCTTTTCACTTCATTCATCAGAATAAAAAACATGCTTCACCGGTGCATACAATGACATCATTAGTGTTGTCGTTCTGGGCTGACCTGACTGGAGGTCTGACCCTCTGGCCCTCCCTCAGACACCCTTAAACACTCAACTGCTATATTGTGCTGACCCAGCAGCTATAACACTGTAAATGCGGACTTGAGGACAGACATTTCTCCCTGAACCCCTCGTCCTCTCTCTCATACCCGTTTTCATTCACTTTCTCAATTTTTCATTTTAATTGCAGAGTGGACAGTTCATTATCAGCACTTCAGTGACCCACTGGTGTCTGAAGGTTGCACTGTTATGCTCCAGGAAACCCAGAAATGAGGGAATAGCTTCAGCACTGAGTGGATTAGCAAAGAAGTTGGTAGGAAAGAAAGAGGATGGAGTGTTTCACGATTTCTGTGTAGGGATACAAGTAGATCATGCTCCATAATCATGTCTAGAAACAAATAAACTACATTCAGATTTTTACACATAATGTTGTTATAATGTAAAAACATTTGCCTCTGTAACATATTTAAAACTTTTTTATATCTCTAAGGTCTACTTACCATTGTGGTTTCTGTGATGGACCCAAAGCTGTTGATGAAAATATTACAGGTGACATTCACAGGTGGGCCTGAGGGAAGAAAAACAGGATTAACACATCTTTCCCATCAAATGAGATTTGTGATATCACACTGCTGTTCACATAAAACAATACCTAATATTATATTATATAAATCCTATGGCTTTTTAGGTTTTACAGCAGTTTCTTTATTAGTTTTTATCCTCGTGCAGTAACTGTGATTGAAAATGTTGCTTCAACGGAAGTCATGCGAGCACCACTTCGGCTGTTGAAGAGCCTGCTGTCTGTCACTTCAAGTGAAATTACAGCCAACAAAATCTCATTTACTAAAACAAACTTAAAGAAGAAGAAAAAAAAAACTTCTGGGGAATCTAGGGAAATGTTGGCATTGTTAAAAGCAAAGAACGCAATAGAGGGGTGTCTGCCCACATTTTGGGGTCATTAGCGTGAAACCTTTTTGAAATTATGTTGACATCATGTTTATATGCTTCTATGTGTACATACCAAAATTTAAGGAGAAACATCACCTAAATTAAATATTTATCAACATAACGAGGAAGCTTTTTTTTAATTTGTTTTCTCTACACTATCTTGGAAGCAGCTCTTGCAATATAACTGATTATTAGCAACTACAGTATGGCTAATGTTTTTTATGGTTATGTGTAGGCACTTAAAGGACTTGGTTATGGTTAGGAAAGATTGTGCATTTGGTTTAATATTGAAAAAATAAATGCTGACTTTTTATTGCTTTTAACATTTAACCAAAACCATGATCTTATAACCAGAATGCTTTTGTTTCCGAAACCCAGAGATTTCTCGACTGTGAGGGGATAAAATATTGCTTGAGGTGAAGGGGACAGGTGTCTGCCAGTGTTCTACAAACAACAGGAAATTAGTTGTTGTACTTTGGCTCATTGATTTTGCATGCTTATCAACATGGTCAGCATTTGGTGCAGCAGCAGCAGCTGTGACACACAGCTCATGGAGGCAATTAAGGTACTTTAAAGCCCTTGGCACCCGACTGTTGCAATTTGCGTCAAAAATCATACTTGGAGTCATAACTCAGTCAAATCTAAACACACAGATGTGATGCAGATAATTATAGATCCAATATTACACACACATTCAGAGGATATCATTATTGCTGATTTCCATCTCGCATAAATGTACATAAATCCGCCTGGAAATCATTGAAAAAAAGCAATATTTATGACACAAACATGCCAGAGAATCATCTCGTTTTTAAAGCCCAACTGAAATCATACCACAGTTTCTAACATACAGCACATATCCACTGGTCTTGTTTTGTTTTCTAGTGTTTGTGCTTTCTACTGGATTTTCTTGAGGGCTACTGTGATCGTCTGACTTGACATATACTTTACCTTTGAAGTTGGGTCTGATGCGGGCATCATATCCTGACGTTCTCCCCATGAGCTTGTCCAGGAAGTCAGAAGGCGACAGCTGTGGTCCTGCCCTGCCGGGGGGCTTTATCTCCTCCTTACAGGAGCTCAGTCTGACATTACCCAGGGAGGGAGGGAGAGTGGGAACAAATACAAAGAGAAAGAAAAGGGAGAATATTTGGGAAACAGGTGTGTAGGTGTGTAGGTGTGTGTGTGCGCGTGCTCAGGTGTGTAATCTCTGGGCGTCAGGGAGCATCTTCTCAGCCTCAGCCAGCCCGCCTGTTCTTGGTGCATCAGTTAGACACAAGTATTTTTGCCATTTCACAACTAATGTAAATATTGGG
>NW_023339785.1:9653566-9670300 GCF_004916995.1 Morone saxatilis
GTGCGTGTGCGTGTGCGTGTGCAGTGGGGGCGCTGGGAAAAAAATAATGAGAATCCAACAGAATGAGAAGCCAACAGCTAACACCAAGTCAGTCATCAGCAAAAAATACCCAGCGGTGGATGGGGAAATGAGGGTGAAAAATGATGACTGAATGGCTTGCCTCAGCTGGCAACTAAAAGCTTATCTATTTCACATCATGTTTGAGACTTATTGTGGTTGTTGGGCCCTAACTACAGAGAAGCAAAACAGACACAGAGGTAAACTTGTCCCTTTCCTGTGCTTCCCACTGCTCATGGCTTAGGAGGGGGGGGGGTAAGGCTTGACAGATTGATGGCTCAATTGTAATGCTATGAATGTCACACTGGGGAGAGGAAGGAGTTGATACAAGCTCGAGTGAGGCTCAGGCAGCCACTGACAGGAATAATCAACAGAACCGGGTGAAAGTGAAGAGAGGGAGAGAAACAGAGAAAATCTTAGAAAAAAGGCAAAGAAAAACAGAAGGAAACATATGAGGAGAATGCTATTTAAGCCCTAGTTTATAATGGATTTGATTTCTTACTGGACCTGCTACAATTGTTAACAGTTCACCATCTGTCATGATCTGAAACTCTGGAGTACAGAGGGCGGGTTCAATCCCCTCCGAGGCACAGCTTTTGCTTGCCCTGTGTTCTCATGAGTGTGTGTAGCTGGTCACTGATCCCCCAATCTTACGGCCTCTTAGCTGTATTTAGAGTCATATTAACGGCCTCGTCCGGGGCTACAAGATTGAGGATATTTTTGGGACTTTAAGAGTAAAGCTGAGCTGATCCTGAGAGAGGATTTTCACTTTCACTTGTGTGAAGTCACTAATGTAGGCAACAAATATGAATTGTTTTGACGATTTCACTGTTATAATTATAAAGCTATGGTGAAATATGCTGTTGTATGTTACAGTAAAATATCCCAATATGGCTCTCAGGGCCTACCAGCTAATTGCACGATAATAGCCTCAGTGGGGATCAGTTGTTCTGCTCCACTATCTGAGCCAAGTGTGTGAGTGATTTTTTTTTGTTTGGAGAATTGTCTCAAATTACAATCAGTTTAGTGTTGACGAGGCAACCCGTTAATAGTGGCTGTCTGAGGCTAACGTGCTGCTACAGTAATACATGTTCAAGGCAAATCAGCATTAACTGTCCAAAGTAAGTGTGCACATATCTCAATCAGTTCAACTCTCCCTCCACTTCACTGCTTCTGGCTGAAGTCCACTCTGTAGTGTTGCTGATTTTATGGTATATTGGTACCCTTTTCATCCTTCTTTCTCTCCCCCTCTCACACCCAGTTACAAACTCACATAGGTACACAGAAAGAAGGATTTATGGTCAGACTCTTACACTAAGCCATTGATAACAAACTGTCTGTCTTGGGTTGTGCTTGTTTTACGGATCTAAACAAAACAATAAAATATCCTGTTAGGTCTCAAGTGAGATTTGCTCTGACAGGTGGTCACAGGCGTTCAGAGACAAATGATTTAGACAATAAACTCTGTAGTTTTAAAGAAATGTTGACGGAAAAAGAATGGGTCTCTGACACAACTGCACGTACTAGCAGAGATTTATGAATGCATTTTGACACAGACGGATCATAAAGGGGTTCACTGCAGTCAAAGAACTCAGTCATCCCAACACAAAGCAAGTCTAGCATACAAGACAGGGTTCACCCTTACGCTGTACATTCACAAGTCAGTACTTGTCAAAAGTCAAAACTGTTAACCGACACTTGCACTTCCACAGCAAATCCTAGTGAAATGCTTGATTCTGGATCTGTGGAGCCACATTTAAATCATTTTTGATGCTTATAACAGCGTATTTTAGAGATTCCTCAGCTGTAAAAAATCCTGTTGTTTCTATGACGCTTTTGATATTGATATTGATTAAAGACAATGGTGCACTTATAGTACATACACATACATTTACAGCAGTGGTTCCCAACCTGGGGGGTTGCCAATACTTCATGGGGGGTCGTGAGGCCTTATTGATTTTAAGACGTGCTAGGAAACTTAAAAAATATACACAGTAGGCCTATATGTCAGCATTTGGTACACTTCAGTGAAAGAAAAAAGTAAATTGTTTAATAGAGCAATGGCCAAATGTCCTGGACAATAAAACAATGAATTAGTGACAAAAGAAGCCTATGAAGTATGTAGGATTGCTAAACAAGTTATAAGACACACGAATAAATACATAAGAGAATTGTATAAAAATTTCCCTATAGAAGAAATAATTTGCTCAAAATTCATCCAAATCACTCGTTTTACACAAACTTCTTGCAGTTACCAAGTTTACTATTATTTGGGTTCATTGTACGGTTTTAAATAAAACATAAAATATCCATA
This sequence comes from Morone saxatilis, assembly GCF_004916995.1. Taxonomy (NCBI): domain Eukaryota; kingdom Metazoa; phylum Chordata; class Actinopteri; family Moronidae; genus Morone; species Morone saxatilis. The sequence continues at coordinate 9,655,938 of NW_023339785.1, forward strand.
AAATACGTCACTTAGTCAGGGGTCATCAGTTTACTCAATGATATAAAGGGACAGTACATGATTGAATATGGTTTTAAGGTTCCAGTGACAAAATATTCTGTATACCTGCACCCTTTTTTTTTGTGGTTCTGGGTGGGATAGATACTAAAGTTCGCACTAATCGTAATAACATTTACATCATAAATAAAACCTTTATCTTGAGATGAGTTGGAAAATCTTTGCCAATAGTAATTCTAATCAGTCTAAATTCATCAAATTCAACAACAATTAGCATTAAATCTCTGATACATCTTGGAGTATGAGGGTGAGCTGTGGGATTTCTGCCCTCGGGGCCTACATCACCCCTCCATCATCCCTCATGCATTTCTAATTGTACTCCTTAATATTGTATATGGTGTCATTGGTGCTTTAATACTGGCTACATTATATCATGGATATGGATATATATATAATATATATATATATATATATATATATATATATATCATGTTACAGTGTCGGATGTTGGTAATAAATGAGTCCAATGTCTCAAATAATGAGATAAACACATGAAGAAAGTAAGATTTCAGACTGCTCTGCTACTTTACTTGACTAGCTGCTGTAAGATTGTCACAGCGGTTAATAAATAAGATTTTTTCTGAAAAGTGAATCATGCAAGGTTTTTCTAGTGGAGTCTCCGACTAAGAATATATAGCTGGAAATGAGCATAATAATTCACCTTAAGGCACAAGCACGTCTGAAATTTTTTCATCCATCCAGAGTGATGCCCCTCATGGAGGGTTTAAAGGCAGTGCAGCAGCCAAAAGAAAGCAACACCCCCCCTCCCCCTTACCAATGGATGCATAATATATGTCTTATGCATTTGGATGATACTTTTTTTAGGTTAACGTGTGGTACAACAGTCTAAGAATTATATCTACAGTGTAGTGACTATAAACCTGGAACTGCAAGTGGCTCCTCAGAACGCTTCAAAGCTAAATTATGTGGTTCTTTGTCTGGATGATTCAATTATTAAGATGCTCTTTGCTGACATTTAATGAGCCTGACCTTTTGCTTCCCTCTACGTCCCTTTCATTTGAGCATCCGTGCCAGACTGCTGTTGAGAATACTCTCTCACTCTTTTCTTCCATTACAGAGCAAGTTTGGCTGTCACTCTCTTGTTAGTAAGTGACTTTATTTAGCTTTTGAAAGCAAAGCTGAATCAAAGCTGAAAAGCAGTTGTATACACACACTTTTATGTACTAGAAAAACAGAGATTGTTATACAAATGTGGAATTCAAACAGCTGCTCAGGAATGGTTTGGTCTTCCTTTGAAATTTCAGTATGCCAGCCAGTACTAGTGTACATCTCTTCTTTTGCGTTAATTAACTTTTTATTTCGTCTTTCTGAGGAAAGGCCTTAAAAAAACATTGAAAACATGGTTTTAATCTTGGCATCCATTCAGATATAGACCTGCAAAGTAATCACACTGATTAAAAGAATCAGTACTTCTACTCTGGATGAAGTTTGTATGGCAGTTTGCAGTCTACAGCTATGAGAGGGGAAACACTGTTATGACAAACAGCAGATCAATCACTGGAAGCCACTGTATGTGCAACTCATTTGAAGAGCTACTCTGCATTTCATTGCTGTTCCACCCCACCAGGCCTTAAGCAAACGTTTCAGTGAGCCATTCATTTTAATCAAAGTATGTAACACATGACCAAAACCGCATGTAGTCATTTTCTGCAAACCTGGATGCATGGGCCAATGTTGGTCATGGTTGCCTTGTTTTCCAATTTTTCTCACAGAAAAATGCTCCTCCAGCCAGCTTTGTCCATCAATTTATCAATCTAGTTTATAATGGCTGTTATTATGTCGAGAGTCCTAATTATGGCGGGTCCAGACACACCATGCATGTTTTCGACCCAATCCAATCACCAGACAAGAAGTCAATGACAGCTTTTTTTTTTAATTCTCACTTTATACAATATCTGTGGATGGAAACTACTGTGTGATGAAAGTTGGGGAAAAGACCATGGTTATGGCAAATAAACTACAGTAATAGTTCTCAGCAAAAATAATGTTTTCATAATAACGTTGATATAACTGATATATAATATATATTATTTATAGCGAGAGAGATATAGAAATATATAGATGGGTAGAGAGGGGTAGATATAGGTAGATGTATATGGATACTGTTGCAGCTAGTGTTTGAGATGCATGTCGAGTTCCAGGTATGATATAACGTTGCAAAGTGGGTAAATAGATCCCGTAAGTCAATTTGAGAAGTCAGAAGATTCAGTGAAGGTATAAAGTACAAAATCCTGTATACAATATCTAATGTTGAATTTCAGTGACAAGACAGCTCAGATCCAGAATGAGAGGCTAGACTAAAAGTTTCCAGTGCATCATTTAGTTACAAAGAATATATAACCATACACAAAAGAAGCTGGAGCTGTCACTCTGTATATAGTACATGAGGGTCAGATGTATGAGGACATAAATGGACTGAGGAGTGGGGTGTATGGAGGATTAGCAAGAGACAAACATATCTTTACATCTGCTAAATTTACCACATAAAGCCTCAGTATAGACAACAAATATGGACAGACAGAAATGTTGAATGCTTGCCTTTGGATGAAAGTAATAAACAATATATTCAATTCAGAAAACTGGTTGATTGGTTTTCAACAACAACAAGAAGCATTTTGTCTGCAAGTCATTATCTTATTCTGTATGGCTTAAACCTTGTTGAGCCTCAAATTTGGAAAGTAACTGATCAAAATTATCTCTAATTAGATGGGATGGGATTCTGCCCATGGAGTGCAGACATATTCTGTTAATTGCTTTTTCATTAAGAAGCTGGTGATCGGAAGAACACATCATATCGCAGTATGGCTGTTCCCTGGTTTCCTACAAGGAAGCACTGGGGGATATCAGGGCCATTAGACATCCATGCATGAACATCCTAACTTTTTAGTTCCATTAGCATAATGGGGAAACAGAACAAAACTGCTCTTTCTGCCTGTTGAAACACATTGCTCTAATTTCCTACTTGTCAAATTGCCCTTGACGTCCACTTGAGCCTTAGGTATTGCTCTCACTGAAGGGCTATCACTTTGAGGTTGAATGCAGGGCTTTCAGACAATCAACACAACTTTCTGTCAGTCACACCTAACCATACGAATTGACTCATCCCAGTGACAGGCCTTTAATCAAAATATAACCACAGCATGCTTTATGGTAATACAATGTCATGTCATTTTTTTTGTCTTTAATGACCTGTGTAGCTCTTCACACTATACTGTATATGATGGCCCATGGCTACTGCAGCCCCCTTTTGATCAATAGGCTCATTGGGGAATGGGATTTGGAGCACACTGCAATTTACCCTTGTACATTTATCTTCAATGACATAAACACTGCCACTCCTGCACAATGACACCTCTAGGTATAGACACATATAGACAGAGCTTCCTGCAGTAGAAACCTTCTGGCTGGCTAACATTAACTAGTAAACCATCTGGATGTCCAGTGAAAAGTGGAGACATGGATCACAACTTGAACTTTGTGAAATAAACAGTCAGAATGTAAGATCTGGTGACACAATACATACTGGCATACTACAATATACCTTTTTGTGCATTAGTAATAAGCCAGAGTTTAGTAGGACTGAGTTGAAATGAAAAACCAAGGGCAGATTAAGCATTCAGTACAGAGGCTCCTTTGCGAGGCAGATTACTAGAAATGGATCCAATGGGTTTATGATGTCATAGGAAAAACCTACAGGCCATACATGCATATTCAATCTACAGTAGATACAATATATGATGGATGGATTTGAAATGACTCCTGAATTTTTCAGACAGATCATTTTTGCATATGACCTCCATCTGTAGAGCAATATCTGTCATGCAGGAAGTGGTTGATGAACAAAAGACTGCAGTTAAAAAAGACAATGGACCACATGCCGTTAAGCTTCTTTTGTCAAAGGATAAGGCGACCAAAACTATTTTGGCTTTGTCAATAATAAATAAATACAATAGGATACAAGAATCTTTTCCTAGATTTATAGATTTTTAATGTTAGTATGGTAATGACATGAGCAAAATTAACTTCTCTTTGGGGACAATAAAGAGCATATAATTGAATCCAATGTAATCAAATGCTACTGACTTAGATAGTATATACAAATGTATTTTGCACATATTCTACAAAAAGACTAAAACATCTGGGCACTGCAGTGTTTTGCAACTGTTAGTATTTATGGCACCAGTATGATGAATGTGGAATAAACTCAAAATAAATCACAGCACCCATGTTTGTTGTAATGAAGGAACATGTCAGCCCGTGTGGCTCATTAATGTGTTTTTAATAGTGGAGATAACAATGGAGGTCTAGAGTATAGAGAAATACTATTTCAGGCTTTGGTTATACATGCAGTACTAATTAGTGGGATCAATTGGTGTCTTTTCAAGGATTTTATTGACAATTAGAGAAATGTAGAATGTTATAAGGCTTGTCCTCCGTATACATAAAAGATATAGCATATTGTAATGTATATTACATTGCTTCAGCAAACTTAACAGTATTTTTATACTCCAAAGTATAGATAGAGGGGTTATACATTTGAAAGAACAGAGAAACAATGCAGATTAGGCATACTTTAAAAAGTAGCAGAGGACTTATTCCCATTAGATATTGTGGTGTTTACTGGGCTTGCTTTAAATTCCATCCCTATCTTTGAACTATTTCTATTCTTCTCAGTGTTATCTTTGATCTTTTGTTTTGTAGTAAAGCATAATTAGTTCAGCCATGAGCCAATTCTAATGGTAGACTCTACTTATTGTTGAAGTATATTTAGCTGTCTCAGTGCAAACCCCAGGGTTTAATGATTTAGATTAAGCCATGCTAACCTAGAGTAAATCGCAACTCTGTGCCATTGCTCATGCGTACTAATTTGTAATGCAATCTTTAATCTTGTGGGAGTGAGACTTGACATCTCTGGAGTACCCAGCAGAAATGATGTTTCTACAGTAATGACAAGGGCACAATGAGCTGCGGCTTGATGACAGATTTATGTTCACGATGGCCGGTTTCTTCTACGCTGAACTCAAACTACCACCCCAGGCTTTTCCCATGCAGCCTAAACTAATCTTCAGCACTCTAATATATTCTCGTCCAGTGACTTAAAATTCATATTTGTGTGAAATATAATATCCCTCTCTTTGTGATTGAATTCTTCTGCTGGGTTTCTCAACACTGCGTGATTAAGACTGATGGAAATGGTCCTTCACTTTCTCCAACTCCTAATTGCTACATCTGCTGTCAAAATGTCATGACAGAATGAATTGTTCAGCCCACACACATTATCTAGCAAATATTCTTTTTTGAGCTTATCTCAGAAAATGTTTTTTCAGTTAATACTTGAGGAATATTAGGAGCCAAATTGTAGCTTATAATAGACACATGTTAAAGATCAAAGATCCACGAGAATTCTGCAATTAAACTGTATGCTTACTTTAGATTACACCGAATGGGAACTGTCAAACAAAAATGATACCAGGCACGTGCTGGTGCTGCTCACAGCAACTCAAACACTCAAAAAACTCCCAGCTGGGCGTCATGGGGAAGTTCAGAAACGTTTTGACATCCTCATGAAACAGAATCAATTAGCTGTGTTCTCCTCCACTCAGCTTTGAAAAAAACAAAGGAGAAAAAGATGATTATCATTGTCAACAGCTTCCCAATTCTTTACGATGTAACTTTAACAAGCTTCTGATAGTGGAATAAGAAAAACGGTGCATGGAAACACATCACTCAGGGAATTAAATAACTGATTGGGCACTGGTAAAGAAGAAAAAAAAAAGGGTATATGTGAATAAGGAGTTATGGTAACTTGGTTGACTAACCACACACTAGTCTTGGAGAGGAATCCTTCTTAGCCCTTTTGTCCCTCTTAAATGTGTATTATTATGATTATTATTATTATTATGCTACACAATCTGGTATCAGATGTATATTATATATTCTTAACTAAAACCTACAGTCATCAGTGACATTTGAATCAATTGTGACTCAACCAAAGCTGTCCCCTTTCCAACTGTCCATTAGCATTAAGCTTTAAAGGAAAACTATGTATTTAACTGCATATGAAGTGTTCAGGATTACATCCTCTAGCTCTCCCCAAAGCTAAATCAAACAAACACGAGGTTTCCAGCAGTGACAGTTTAAATGGCAATCTCTGTGATAAACCTGAGGAACTGACCTTTCCCCACCAAGGGAGATGAATCTAGCATAGGGCATCCTCAGACCTACCCATCCTCCAGATGTCTCTCCAATCCTCTCTGTATTCAGGCCACCTTCTCCACGTCTAAGATCTGATATCAGCACGGATTGCATCCTGTCAGTCTGTGAAACAGAGCTAGCAGGATTTCTGATAGAGAAGGGACGATACTGACTGCAAAAGATTGCTTTGATGTGTCTGCTTAGGGCTTGAGATGGACTGCGGCTTTATCCTCATACAGTAGTCAGCTCCTCACCACATAAGCTTTAGGTTTGTTTTGTCATGTTTCTGGGCACTGTAAACCACTAAAATAACTGTCCATTTTGTACTCTTGGATCAAATTCAAAATACAGCACATCTAGAGTCATGCAAATGGAACCAGGCCTATATATATACATCTCTCTCCTTATCATCTGCACATTCAACTTGTGGTTTCTTTACGGTATCATTGCTGAAGCATGCCTGTATGCCAATTTATGCTGGTTGTGTTCACATGCGAGGGGATATAAACATCATGATCAAAGCAGGATGTTTGTCTCTCTCATCCTCCCCATGTACTGTAGTCAAGGTAATAAAATGCAGTGATTAAAGAAGAAAGATTTGATTTTTTGATGCAACCTAACTGGGATGGTAATTGCATGAGATAATGAAGCAGTATGGAGTTTGTGTGTGCGTGTGTGTGCATGAGCATTTTCAGTACATATTTTAAAAAAAGGGTCTCACCAGCTGTATGCCTCGAAATGTTGGACTCTGCATCCCCCATCACTCCCATCCTTTTTTACTTTTAAAAGCCACTGGGAAATCTCTGCAGCTGGATTCTTAGAGGTATAGTCAACCTTCTGTGTACAGTGAACATGTAATTAGAAGCCATAGACTACTGACTGTAATGATTAATGTCTTATATTTGCTACATGCACCTATATGAATATGGATACAGGTGTCAGCTCCCATCAGTCACGGTATAAATCATCTTTTCTAATGGCATATGCTTGTTTTCCTGTTACCTGCAGATACCGTAATGCTTTTTTTCTATTACCCATTTGCTAACTGCTTTAAGTGGCTTATGGTATGTATGGTATTAGCCCTTGGTTAGTCTTCCACAGCTCTGACTTTCCTCTGGCTACTTCCTCATGGTTATTAACTGCGAACATTTGCTTCTTATGGAGGAAGTAATGTTTGGTGGCTTTCTCATGTTGCCCCGGGGATCGTAGCACCATAGCGGTTACCGCATTAAAAGAGCGACACGAGAAACCCACGGCCGAGTGGCTGAGTCAGTGTGTGCTTGGCCCCAGTTATGGTCCACCTGTGCCTTAAACCAAAGAATAAAAGCTTCTGGGGTTTAACTGTCAGTCTGTACAGTGAAGTGAAGTTTCAGCCCAGCAGAAGTAAAACATATAGACTGTTTCCACAAACACACACACACACACACACAGCCACTGCACTCTACATGACCCATATTTTGGACATGACAGTGAGGACAGGGGAAGTTGTAGGCATAGCCGCTGGCCTGTTTCGCTTGATCAAGCTTCTGTCTGGAACCAACAGCGTCATGACAAATCCACCATGGAGCTGGGTCTACCAGGGATTTTCTGAATCGTTCCCACAAAGGAGGCAGCCTAACAATGCTTTGTGAAATGCTCCTTTCTCATTTTACTCAAGCTGCTGGTGTAGAATTTCCCTATGTCTTAAGGTAGGAGTTGGTTTTGTTTTGTGTTTTTATTATTTTCTGTAATTTTTGCAAATGAAATAATTCTTTATCATTGCTAAGCAAAAGATAAATGTTTTTACCTGCTTCAAGTCATTGACAAGTACATTAATGAGAAAAAAATCTTTCACAAGGAGGTACTTATTATCTATAATAAACAGGATGTGCTCTTTTCCGTCTCCTTCCATGAAAACCCCATGCTGGTATTAGTGATTATAAAAAAGCATTAACTGGTATCTGCTCTAATAAAGGAAAAGACCATTGGTCAAATCATCAAATGTTTTATGTTAATGTGATATGTTATCTTTGCACAACAGCCCTTTGATGTTTTTCTTTAGTCAGTGCACCTTTCCCCCTCCTGAGCACCTAAAAAGGAGCAAGTGAAGTTCTTTAAAGACCCCATCCAGACAAGTTTTAAGACATACATGCAAATCGTCTGCTTGGAACAATAATGTGAGGTTTCTTTCCACAAGAAATGTTTACATTTTAAAACCTACTCTTCTACCTGATTAAAAATTCCTGAATGTTGTTCATTTGTAAAGTTTTCCTGTTGGACACAAAATGTCTCCACTGTAAAGTCCATTCTCAGTGTGTGTGCACTGGAGGAAGTTTCTACATCACATCTACTACATCTCACACACGCACACGCTCAAGTTGATTAATGATGATAATGGACCAGGTTTGACTTCCAAACTACTATATATGTGATGTAACAAATCAAGCTAGTAGGCCCAGCCCCATAAACATTTTCCACTGAGAAACTGTCTACTTTTAGCAGATGAATGTGAAAACATCCTTCCAGTGTCAAACTCTGCACATACATCATTCTGCACAGTGAAGCTCCAACATCCAACTGTAGGAACAAGAACAAACACAAACTTCTTCCCAGGTGGTTCTTTCCACTACTACTAATACTGCTTTGAAGATTAGACATTTACGATTTAACAGAGGGCAGCTTTTGTTTGAGGATGAACCAGTTTTTTAAGGGAGTGAAATATTTTGGTTTGTTTGTATCCTTACAATTGACCGGCTAGGTTGTGTACTTACTAGCAAGCTGGTCAGCCAAAAAAGTGTCTATAAACTCACTTTAACCAACAGAAGTCATTTTCTATTTGAGTGAAAATAAATTCCTAATGAGGCCTAATCCACAGCTGTCATTCATCTGAAAACTGATCAAATTACAGATTGATTCACTGGGTAATGTCAATGCTCTTTCAGATGTTAAAATGTAGCCTCTCAAATGTCATTCGGGAAAGGAAGTTGCGATCGCAACAATAAATGTGATTACAACAATAAATACACATTTTATTTTTAACAAATCCCTGCAAAGTCCCGCAATTTTGTCTCATCACTGCAACCTTTCCACAAATTCGACCAATCATTGCAGCGTATCAGCCTCGTTTCTGCTATCATGTACTCTACATGGATCTTGAAATCACTCAAAGCACTAAAGCTGAAATCTGTCACTCTTATAGTTTAATTATCATAATGTATCTGCAATGTCAAATAAGGGACAGACCAAAGTTGTTGGTAAATCTTGTTTGTAAATCTTTTACATCTGCAAATCTCAGGCAGGACAGGAGTGTAGAAAGAGTCTAGTAAACTGACAATTTGAGAAGCGTACTTGAGGTGGAACTGACAATTGAAGAATGGTCTGTTTTCCAGCTCTTGCAGCTAAATACTTTGGCTGACTTAATAAAAGCCATTTACATCAGCAATACTACCTTGAGTTTATCTAGCATACCACCCATGTATTGAAATGCAAACATTTCTCATCCAAAGAGAACCACAGGATTTGATACATTTCAGGAAACAATATGGGCGTCTTGTGTCATACAGACAATGGAGGGAATCTCAGTGGTCAAGCACCAAAGTGAGAGAAAGAATACATTCAGGACTCTGTTCAGCATGATAAAGAGATGGGTCTCTAGTCCTGTTATGGATGGTTAGGAAGCCTTGAGAGTAGTGTGTGGTCTGAGATAACTACGAACAAAGTATGGCCATGCATGACTGATTAGCATGCGTCACCTGCTACAAAAACATGATAAAATCACGTCTTTTGAACATCAAGCCAGACATCCAAATTATGTCCTCCAAACAGTCTTGATAAAATGAGAGAACACATTCTTCTTGACCACAACGTTTACATTTTTTTTACCCAATGTCAATGTGACTTTAACATCTGACGTTATTAAGACCAGAGCATTGAAATATTAGCTGGATTACCTTGAAATGACCGTTTCAGCCGTTTACCCGAACAAAGGCTTTTATTGAATTTTACTCCAAACTCAACACACGAGCTGTTTGTGACCACTGAAGCCTCTTTTGTTGATAAACCGCAATTAGGTTCAGCTTTTTTCATCTATCATGTATGTGGCAGTAACGATATGTCCAAAATCAGCTGAACTTCACTAACTAACTAGCCTCACCACAGGGAGGTACAAAGGCAAGTCAAAGAAGATGCAAAAAAAAACAAATCTTTTCATTTGCCCTCACAAAGTGAAGTGCATGCATGAAATCCTGTTCTTAAATCATTTTAATGTAGAGAAGTAAAAATGACGGCCTAGATTTACATATGAACTCTATAACATGCTATCAATGCTGCTGTTAATTAATAAAATGTGTACATGTGATGATTATCAGCCTGGCCTCACTAACATGATTTCAACAACTAACAACAATCTGTCCCTTCAGGGGACAGGGGACAAATGCCTGGTGGGTCATGATTGAATCAAGAAAAGGGGGAAGAGTTAATTAAAGGCTCATGATAGGATCTAATAGACTCCCATATGGCTCAAACTGCTTTGAGCATCAGTATCCTTTTTCTATCCACTTAATTAAGAGAAAAAAAACAAAGGGCTATCCTTTTGCCCCAGACATTTGCTCATATATTGAACCAATAATAATCATTAAGTGCAATAGAAAAGCATAGAACAATGACATTGTCTTGCTTGTCTAAAATAACCCACAAACAGCCTGTTCTCTGTAAATATACATAATAAAATAAGCTTACTAGGTTTACTAAATTGGTTAACAGTCCTTCAACGAGATGCATATTAAATGGTCTTTGTCCAAAATGAGACTTACTCATCTCTTTTTCAGTTCTAGGAATCCACAAAGATGGCGATTTTCTGCTTCAATGAGAGATAGTGAAATAAGACTGTGAGAAGCTGGAATGTCTAACATTTAACATCTAAATAATATTTTACAGCAGTGCTACTTGTTGTAAACTGCATACGGCAATTATTATGAGAAAACCTCCTTGGTAGAGTTATAGTCAAAAGCTGCATCCTTTCAAAATAATTCTCTATGAAGCTGTGCACCAATGCTACCCAAAATATCCTCAGGCTTAGCAACAACACTTTTCAAAGCTCAAACAGTTGTTTGCCTCTCAAGAAAAACTTGGTTCGGCTACTTAGGTTTTTTTTTTCACTTGAGCACACTATGATATCATTAATACAGCACTTCACCTGTCAAGGACAACTAGTCATCTCACTAATGTGTGGAGAAAAATCTGCCAGTGATCCATAGGTCAGAGCGCAAGGGATATGTGGTATTTCACCCTTGAAGCAGCTTCACACTGTGTATAAAAGACAGTCACATGTAGGCTGCTTATGGCAAAGAGCCCACCTATATCACCAAGTTTTAGATAATGGACACCTACAGTACTGTTATGTCCAACCATCAATACAGATTTCTATGGAAACAGATTAGTGGAGACCATATTGGATCTCTTACTATGACAGTGGAGAGAGCAAAATGTCAATAAGGTGAACATTTTATTGCTCTGCCTCACGCTATACACTAAGCAACCCATGAACATCATCTGTTTATATACTGGTGGTGAATTAGGGCTTGGGCATGTAATTTGGCTCTTCATACAGTGTTTGAGATTTGTGTGCCACTAATTCATTCATTGTGTAGAGGAATTACACAGGCTCTGTATTCTGCATTGTATTCCAACATGGACCGCTCTCATTTCATGCTCCTGGAGAGGAGAGACCCTCCTGCTGCCATTGTCTTGTTTTTACGAACACAGCTGTAATCCCCCTCAACGACCCTCTTCACCCCCTTTACCACCCGACCAAGTCTGCTTCACTGGTCATCTGTGACCTCGGCTGGAGTAAAATGGAGGAACAATTTGTTTGTTGTTTTGGCTTTTATTTCCACTGCAGCTAGGCCTCAGTTTCCTCATACGAATGATCCTGTGAGCTGTTGAATTACAGTGTGCCAAATGTTAATAGTATAGTAGAGTAATAGTAGAGCAAACATGTTCATAATTCCAATTCCAATTCCATTGTATTGTTACAACAACCCAAACCCTTTCCCCACAACTCCCTTGGACATAGTAGTTTGCTAAAGTTGGGCTGCAAGCACTACCTGTATGTAGAACTTTTACAAACCACCGGTACTATAAAAAGGTAAATTATTTAAATCTGGATCGGTGGCGCCCCTCCGTCAATCATTGTCTGAAACCTGCTTTACCTTAAATAAACTGTTGCGATCGGCCCGATCAGATCCAGGACGGGTGGAATTCAGTTTAAAAAGAAAGGTTGCCAGACTCATCTGCCAGAGCAAATATAACATCATGAGCCGGACACATTTATCTGATTCCCGGCTAGAAGAATGTCTTACAGTTACAGTTGAGTATACAAATGAAACACAATGATTATTATGTGTCTACCTTCAAAGCAGTCCAAAAATTAAATATATTTTTGAAAATGTTATGTCCAAATTCATTGCAAGGGTCTAACAATAAAAAATTAAAATACATTTAATTTAGGCGGACCACCCCAAAAGAGGATGGGTGTTACAGAGTTAAAGCCGGGTTTCCTTTCTCTATTTTTTCTTTTTTTTCTTTTACTTGTCAATCCTGAGTCCTGTCCCATCATATACTGTACATACTGTCCCTAATGATTGTAATTAATACCCTGTACTGTAGTACACAGACTATTTAGGATAGATGTAGCCTACCGAAATGACCAAAATGAAAGACAATGGGTTTGGTTGAGGTGTAAATTTTACTTTGAGTTAATGATTAATAAGTGTAGTATGCTCTACTACTGTTAGCTTTCGCCTGCAGTATTTGGCTGATAAATTACATGCCTTTGTAATAACTGATTGATTGCAGCGCGCCCGTTCTTAATGGTTCAGTTAATGTGATTTTGATTCAATTACAAAGCAGAGCTTCAGTTTGACTCCACTGCCCACTGTTTCTTTTTGTCCAAACGTAGATTATGAGGTCTGGTTTTTGTAGGCCAGACTTTTCCATCTCCCCAAAAGTGTAAAAAAAAGTGTAATTAGCACGGACTGTATGGAAAGAAGATAATGACATGATGGAGGGTTTCAAAACGTCCCCCCACTTCATGTTCCTAATTGCAGAGAACATAATGACCTACAGCAAAGAACCTCAGTCGAAGGGCTGCTCTAGTCAGTAAGTGGCCATTTTAATCTGCCAGGGCCAGAGAAGTAGAGTGGAGAGGTCCACTTAACTTCATTACCATACCACTTTCATTTTGTTACCTGGTTTTTGACAAGACTCACATGGTATGCTGCGTTGGTTTGAAATATGTTGAAACAAACAATCCCTTGTGTTTGCAGGCCTAACTGTGGTTTTATAACCCCTGTGAAGCCACCTGAACCCTGTACATTTACTTGGCCTCCACCTCAGCTGTCAGCCTGGTTTTCTACTTGTAGCCAGAGCAATTAAATTCATTTTTGACTATACTTGTGACTATAGTTGAAAGGTATTTTTCCAAACTGGCAGTCTGACTGTAGAGTTTGGCCATTGTCAGTATAACAGACAAGCTTGCAGTACAAAAGTAAAAGCTGTGGTATGGGACTTTCCTCGACAGTGTACACAAATATATATGTCTGTATATATTTAGCTGAAAGCTTGTCAAAGACAAGGTCTATACATCCTGTACCAAACTGATCCAACATCATTTGTGTTTTATTCTTTAACAAAGCCACGTGAGGAGCAGGAGATTTAGTATGTATTGTCGTCCACAACAGAGAGAGCACTGGATTTATATTATTTCATTGTCTTTCACTATGAATCTTTGTGATAAAGTGCGGTTAGCTTTTGTTTAAAGTATCAGCACAATGTCACCTAACTTGAATTTGAGCTTGTGTTCTATTACCTTTTTATTATTTTGTATTGTTTAAATCTGCAATCAGTTTTTGGGCCACTTGGACAACATTAGCATTCATTCAGACTTGCATCCAAGTACAATATTCACTTCCTTTTAACTCTGGTTTGGTCACCACTACCTCCTGAGGGAAACCTTTTTAGTGCAGGGCAAGCAGCAAACAATGGTTTTATAAGAGCGTTTACAGCATTATTTAGTTGCTGCCTGCACCTGATTAAAGGGGAACTTGGCAACT
>NW_023339785.1:9670400-9696610 GCF_004916995.1 Morone saxatilis
AATGGTATCGGAACATCTCTAGCTAAAAAATTCAATTTATTTTAGGGGAACTTCAGAGTAAGGTGATGATTCTCTGTGGGTTTGTCACTGTGAGTGAAACCTTTCAGATTATACATTATTCATATAAACATTGATTAGAATATTGATTTGTGTATCTTTTATTTCATGGTTTTTTTTGCAACAGCAAAGACCTCCATCACTGTCCTTTTCCTTACCCTAATTCTTTGGTTAAATTTGGATTAAATGACCAGTGAATAGGATTTAGTGGCATCTAGTGGTGTAGTTGCAGATGCTTCACCCTCCCCTTCCAAGTGTGAAGGAGAAACTACGGTGGCTGCGACATGCATTAAAAACAGGAACGGCCCTAACTAGAGCCAGTATTTGGTTTGTCTATTCTGGCTTACTGTAGAAACACGGCGGTTCAACATTGGCAGACTCCATGGAAGGCGATCTGTGGTGTCTGTAGATAGAAACCGTTCATTCTCATGTAACAAAAACACAACAATTCCTATTTTCAGGTGATACAATAATGAAAACATAGCTATGAATATCATATTTCATTTCTGCCAGTAGATCCTCTTAAATGCTCCACACTTCACCTTTAAACCTACTTGCCTTGCAGTTTACAGGCTAGAACTGTTTATAG
Organism: Morone saxatilis; assembly: GCF_004916995.1. NCBI lineage: Eukaryota > Metazoa > Chordata > Actinopteri > Moronidae > Morone > Morone saxatilis. The sequence continues at coordinate 9,671,047 of NW_023339785.1, forward strand.
CCATGAGGTGATAAATCCACTCAATGCTTTCTTTTACCTCTGGCACAACCTTTTATCCTGCATGTGTGTGAAGCAAGTGGTGTGCAGGAAGCACAAAAACACATTTGATTTGAACCTCTATGAATGCATGCCTGAAAGGTTTTGGGGGTTCCCTGCATTACAAATGGACAATGTTACATTTTATTGCTCTTCCAGCTTAGTATTAGCTGGTTACATTTCTGCAGAGATTAAAAGTTTACCCTGAGCTGATGCTCATCAGTTACTTCACGATGCATTTATTATTCAGTGTCTTGGGGGTTTTTGATTTGAGCAGAGGCATGTCATAGACATATGGTTTAGTGTGGGCAAGGGAGGGACACTTATGAGTGACTGACATATTACAGGTGATATACACCTAAAGGACACAACTGCTGCTTTCATCCTCCAACATCAGGATCTCAGTTAAAATGACTATGTCTTCAGATGTGGTAAAGGAGGTTGTTATGCACATTTCATATAACTGGAAAAGAGAGAGGTCATATGTGGTTTGATTGAAATGGGCAGGAAACCATCAGTCACATCTCTCAGCCCGAGGTGTCAGCCTAACACTGAAGGTGCTGGCTTACTGCAAGAGACCATCAGTAAGCTGTCACATCCTACCATATATCCAAACACAAATTTAATGCCCACTGAGGCAATGGGCAGATCTGTGTCAGACACTGCTTTCTTGTCAGGGATTTTAGATTGGACTGTGTGGCCAAGTATGTGTACACAAACCAACTCCTTTTTTATTAAAAGTTGCTCATGACAAATATTTATAATGAGGAGGAAGACTAGTTAGTCGAGCTTACAGTAAATGTTTCAATTACTTTTTCTGGCTGCAGACACTTGCAATGCAAATTAAGACAGCTGTAAAAAAATAAATAAAACCAGACATCCTCTGAAAATGAGCGGAATAAATAATGACTTGTTTTTGAATACATACTACAATTAAACCTTCAACATATCCTCAATGGAACTGAAAGCTTACCAGCACAAAAAATATAAACTCTTTGTTTATCTTTGATGAATTTTCTTTGTATCCTTAATCTTCATCTTTCATTGATAAGTATACCACTACTGTTCACGGGGGTGGTGGCTGTGGAGAGCAAACCGTCTGTTTGACTCTTGTCTCCAGCTTGGCTCTCATTTTTTAGTCATTAACTCACGTAAACATCCCATCTGTCCTCCTTTCACGCTTCCTTTTCGTCAGCACTCCTTGCTGCTCTAGTCTGTGTGTAAGCCAAGTGTGTAGGGATTTCCTGTGTTTTCGGAAAGGATAAAAGAGCCTCAAAAGTGTCTGACAGTCTAATTCAAGGTGAAATCTCAGTAACGTTCAGTTGATACTTTTTTCATATTGCTGCGTACAAAAAAAATTAAACCTCCATTTTGGTTTATTTTTCCTTTTAGTTATCTGCAGCTACATGTGACACTTGACTGATTCAAATGCAGCTATTTTAAATATATTACTATTATTAAAAAGTTAAAAATTGTTTCAAGCTTAAATATTAAATTCACAGAAGAATTCACAAAAAGACATTCTGTTACCCAAATTTTCAAATTCAAATATTTTTTTCTAAGGGACATGTACATTTCCAACTCATTGTGGGTTGTGAAACATTTCAAATGAAGGCACACAATGTTTGCTTTCCTCTTCCCTTTACTGTTTACTAGCCTCCAGATATTACTCTGCTGTGCTGTTGCAGATACTTCTACACCAGCTGGGACTACCATCAGAATTTAATTAAAAGCTATCACAGAAAGATTGTGTCCTTTCCCAACAACTGAGCTTTTTAAGTTTGGACTTATTTTACTAAATTGTGTTTACTTCCCTCCTGTAAGGAACACAATGTTTCTGTTTTCCACATTTTGATACAATAAATGTGAATGAAACGTACAACAATACTTGCTTATTTAAATACATACTTAAAATGCAAACTGCAACAACAGCTTAAGTGCTTCATCAACAACTTTAGGGTCCGGTCGCACCAGAAACGACCCAGCAAACTTTATTTGGCGGCCCACCATGCTTAATTTTCCCACCGCCAGGCTAATCATTTTTTATTTATTTATTCAAAATAGGTTTGTATACATCAGTAACAAAGTTGAAAGCGCAATGGCAACATCTTATGGTCAACGCGTGTACACATGGCGGGTCTGAGGTCAGGTGTCTTTTTCATCTCCTAAAACCCCACAAACCACTGCTACTGTCACTACACGCAAACTAGGCTACTTGTAATTGAACATAAGAGGACATCCCAAAGAAAAGGCCAAAAAACGCTGGACTTTTCTTCCGAGGTCGGACGAACAAAGGCGTAGACGTTGAACCCGCTGGTTCACCTGTTGACCAGGAGTGCAGCGGCGCGACGTTTGCTGAGCCACGGGTCGATGAGGCAGCTAGCATGGATGTAAGCTTGTCGTCTGCTGCAGTGGCAGAGCAGCCTTCTCCATGCCGCGATGGGAAACATAGAACCAGCAGATTTAATCAATATTGGTTGGTGGACCCGAAATTTGTACTACGTGAAAATATTAACAATAATAAGTGCGCTAATTTCACAGTGGTTTAGTAGTAAAACGCCGCTATTAAATTCAGCGTTAGATAAGCTACGGCGGTAGCTGTTTTAATAATGTCAAAGTTTCGGTTTTAGGTATGTTTTGCAGAGTCTGTCTCAGCCAACGCCAGCAGGCAACGCAGGGATCCTCGACCAGAGGTTTTATTGAAGCTCCTTGCACTACTTAGAGCAAATTCTCCAACGCTAATGGGCATCCTCACATCGTGACCACATGTGAATGCAGCCAAGACAAAGCAATGTAACATCACATTGTTCAAATGTAAACGTATATTCACTTGTTTATAAAAACTCTATTATCAATATATCGAATATCACGCTTGCCACGTTCATCTTAGAACTTCATGTTGTAGGCTTGTCAATCGCTGCAGCATTCGAGCCAGTGATTAATATGGAGCATGAAGCCATAATTGGTGGTTTTAAATGCCTTTACTGGCTCCTAAAGCACAAAATTGCCCACCATACAAATTATGGAGCCTTGCTGGATCTTGCCAAGCTGCTTGGCTGTGATTACTTCTCTAAACTTAAGGTAAATGATTAAAATGTATATTTTGTGATGTTTACAAAGTTAGGGTTAGGGTGAGCCGCCCTTCCAACCTACCATCAGGCTTAGCAAGTTTTCTGGGGGAAACCCTGCCACCACCGTGTATTATTCTTCAATTTGTAGGAAAATGTTCTGCTGCTCTTAACTTTTTTCCTGAACACCAACTTAACTGTGTTCAAGGACAGTTGTCCTACGAGACGTTATTTGGTACAAAATGTTAACACCCATTCCTCTTCACACTGACCAGACCTAATCCCAAATCTTCTTCCCCTCCCTGCACTTCACGCCACTGACTTTTTAAACTGTGAAGTAGCTGGAAAAAAAAACTCAAAATGGGAGCAAAATACTATTATAAGATGCCACTCATATAATGCCTGATAACTGCTATAGGCAACTGATTTGGGCACGCATGGACCCTCAACGCTCATCATTGTAGTTGTTATAAACTTTTACTGAATGCATTGAAAGTTGTTCAGTTTCCTTCTGCAAGAGGACACTGCTTACCACAGTTTACAGTAAACAGGGATCTAAAACTGAAAATAATGAGCTCTCAGCCTTAAGCACAGATTTTTGGAGAGTCTAGAAACCTTTGTTCTTTGATTCTGATATTTGACATTTAAAGATGGTCATTTAGAAAGCTGAGCGTGTTTCTGTTATTAAACAAAATTGCAGTAGCACTAGAAGTATCTCAGTGGCATATACAGTACATCATCTTAATTGGGCATCCACAAGAAACCTGTCACCAAACAACAAAATGGACCCTGAAATGCAAATTTCAAGTTGTTTTTTTTTATGGTGATTTTCAACGTTTAAAGTCTAACAGCAATTCCACATATTTAAAGCCAAAATAAGAGAAACATAAGACATCTCAGTAAAGAAGAAAATCATTTTCCTTGTTATATCCCTTACTGGATTAGAGCATTTTTGCTTATGTTCATCTCCAGAGATGAGTAATTCTGCTACTGACACACTTTCTGAAGATGTGATTGTTTACCTCTCTTTCACATACACACACAAACACATGCATCCACACTATCAAATGGACACCCAATAACCAGGCTTATGAGGACCCAGTTAGTTGCTTTCTGATATTTCCAGTTCTGACTCATGATCTCTCACTGACTGGAGGCAAGGGCAGGGGGATCCTTGGTGCCATTCTCTGCCCTTCACTTCAATGCAATTCACTACGCTTCACTCTCAATTTCCGAATGAACAGCCACACATCAGATGACCACAGGACGTGGATACATTTGCACAATCTGTGTGTCCACTGTTGTGATCTGCACATACTGGTGAAATCGGCGTGTGATCACTTTGAGCTTGATAACACAACAGCAAACTCAAGTATAAACGTATACTTGTTAAGGCAGCAGTGTACCAGAAACGAAATTGAACAAACTGCTGTTTAAAGCCCCACTGTGAACAAATGCAAGTGCCACAACTTGAGTTCAGCTTGTTATTGACACTTAACGCCAGATAGGAGAGCTTGCAAATCAATGTAACTATACGATATTTCAAGTGTCTTTATCGTCCCCAACTGAGGGCTCATAACTTCAACTAGGGCTGGGTTAGGCACCTTGATACGTTTTTCTGGGTTATGACCAAAATGTGGCAGTCACATTTATTCAAACACTGCTATGAACTGAGCAAAAGCTACTTTTTTTTAAAAATCTACTTTTATCAGATATTTCCAGATTTTTGAAATTAAATATTTTGCAAGTTTATTTTTTTTATTTCGTAAAACTTCTTGTATGGCATTTATGTCGTGGTCACACTACATAACTTTCTGTCTTGTTATTGAGGGCCTTAAAGTCGTTTGCCCAATACTTGACTGCTCAGGGGGTCACACATTACAAGATCTGTCTGATCTCCAAACTACGTTTAATCAGCAATCATTAACACCATTAATAACAAAAACATCATGTTTAATTAGGAAATTAGTTTAAAAACATGCACATAAGGCCAAACATTTACAGCATACTGCCATTAGAAACAAGAGTACAATTAGCTGATAATTAGCCTGATCAGCCAGCGTCAGTAATCAATACACAAATTATTAAACCATTAATCAAACCAATAACTAACAGCAGTCAACATTATCATACTTAAGCAGTTACTTAGTGTTTCTGTAGTAGTGAAAAAATGTTATACATATTATACAAAATATACATGTTAGCAGTTTGAATTTAATTAAAAGCTCCCTGTGACAAACTCCTTTAAAGAAATATTATATATTAACAATATATAATACGTGTCTGTATTATGCATGTCTGTTCACAGCTTCCATAATGATCGTCCCTACGGGAAACTCTTGGCAAGTGGAAAATCAGAGCTAAAATCATGTAGTGTGAACACTGCATTAGGTAAAGCAACTCTACAAAGCCTCCCACTGCAAATGCATATGTGTTGTGCATAATAAGCATTTTTCACAACCAACATTTTGACTTTTTAGAAAAGCACAGGTGTTTACTACAGAGTTTGTTTTTTTACCTGACAAACACAAACCTGAAGCAGATTACTTCTTGTGGTGGGTTGCAATTGGTTTGCAGCACCATGGCCATAAAATATGACGTATAGCACAGTCTTGCAGCACATGAATTATGCCTTACTTCAAACACACCAACTCAAAGTACAGGTGCTTATTATATTGCAAATTAGTGCCATGACCATAATCATGTTGTCCTCTACTGACCTGGTGGGAAGCTCCAACAGTGTAATAAACATTCAACATTTCAGAGCATTTCAAAAACACAATCTCTTAGTGTAAGTATTTCTATGGTGTTGTGTGTTATCAAGCTTAGTTATCAAATCAGCACTGATACCAAGCCCTAACTTCAACTTTATCCAGCCCCAAATAAATGAATCTCGAAAAACAAAAAGGAATGTAACGTAAACCAGAAATATGAAGTCCAACAACACTCATGAAAAATGCAACAAATCAGGAACATTTCTAGCAGCTGCAGGCAACTGTAAACTGGAGAAAAGTGAACAAAAAAGAGAATTTCAACTAACAAGCGCGAGCACACCACAACGTGATGGCTAATGCAACATATCACTTGCCAGTAAATACATTTTGTATTATATTTCTCCCTTAGAATGACCCTTTACAAAACCTGCTGAGAAAACCCACATGCAACAAAACTGGGTGGCAGAATAAGTTAAGAAAACCAGATTGTAGGTTTCTTTCAAGCTAAAACTGACCTGAAGTTGCAACAATACAAGATGCTTCTTTCACACACACACACACACACACACAGATCTCCTAACCCCTCAGCCATCACCCTCTCAGACTGTGATATGAACTTTATTTATTACACCTTTCGTTCTCATTTCCTCTTGATGACGACCATCCAGTTCGAAACCTATCAGCTTCACCAGCTTGTTCACTATTTTGCATGACAATCTTTTTCAAATCTCTTACAACACTTCCTGTCTCCCACACCCACCGTCTCCTCTCTCTTTCACTCCATCTCATCTCCTCTTTCCTATCTGAACCATTTCTCTCCATCTCCCAGCCCCGTCCTCCACTTTACTAATCTCCTCGCCGCCTCCAGCTAAATGAATCACCCTCTCAATTTCTTGTTTGCGTTTCTCTCCATCCATGTTTGCTCCATTCCCGTTTTCTCCCCCATACCTCTCCCCACCTCCATCAGATCCTGCCCTCTTCAGTCCTTTCCTTTTCCCTCCCCCTATGTGGCAAGTAGAGAGGCTGAGAGCATATAATTTCTCAGAGGAGGTGCTGTCAATTGACTGCTCTCCAGGCTAAGAGCTGCTCCCCTCGCCCCTGGGTTCACAACGTCACGGCTCTGTTCCGCTCCAGGATTATGCAGATCTTAATTCCCTTCCGCTCACACCTGAGGTTGGCAGGGCATGAAATAAGGAAAGTGTTCGCTGCAAATAAAAGTTTTTGCCACCAAGAAGGATAGAGAGGGGAAAGAAGTAGAGGAAAGGAGGTATGTAAGGAAGTGAGGAAGAGCATGGTTGTTCTGAGGAAATGGAGACATGAGGTGTTGTGGCAGGACAAGCTGACAGAATGAAGGTGGAGGTGGCATAGGGTTGAGTTTTGTTTTGTCTGTCCCCAGACACACAACTGACTGGAGCTCTTCCCCCTTTTTTTCCTTACAATAATGAATCCACTCTGGACACTGCCAAACACTTTTTATGCTGCTCCTGAAGACATATCCGATGCATTCTTAGTATACATGCATGGCATCTTCCAGCAATGAATGGGATGTTCCCAATGAGCTCTTTGTTCACATGTTCTTACTGAATTGTTAATCACCTCATGAATATCATATAATACACTGAAGTCTTAATGTTATACAAATCATCTCCAATTAAAGCCACCAGTTAATCCTGCAACACCAGCCTAAATTCCACAGGTAGTTTGCGACCAGGACAGGTTTTATCTGCGCACTGAGACAACAGGGTTTGATATCTGATGCTTTTTTTTTTTCATTGTAAACAGTTTGAATTTCATCTTATTGATACATTTGTATTTGCTGCCTGTTTTCCAAACTGCGACGGTGATATCAAATTTAGAATGATTTCACAGTTGGTGACCAGAGATCGCAGTTTGCTCTGCGTGTAAAATGCTGGATTATGTTTTTGTAAAAATCATGCCCACGTCTGCCAGCATACACAGCTTTGTGACGGGCTTTTTCCTCGTTCACTTACGTTTCATTTAAATGACAGCAACGTCTGATAAATGGACAGTTAGTTAAAGGCAGCTTAAGACCGTTCATTATCCTCAAAAACCAAAAACAAACAAACAATGGATAATTACAAAGAGGGCTGCATACAAATCAAGTGAAAAAGTATATAAGATGGCAGGTGATGTGAACAGCACATAGTGTCGACTCTAATGGTCTAAAAGTTCAAATCAAGCAAAATAAGTCGCGCAAACACAGAGAAGGAGAGCGCGCATCGGCGCGTCTGACTGGGGCTGGAATCATAAATGTAAGTGCGCCTCACCTGATAAAGCCTCCTTGGAAAACGCAGAAAGACAAGACATACAGAATCCGAATGACCTGTGGGAGCATCCTCTGGCTCAAAATCTCTCCTCTGTCCCGTTGAATAACTTGCAGAAAATAATTTCGGAAAATCAGCAAATCCACTGAGCGGCTTGTGAGACTGAGCTAGAGAAGGAAGGCATCGTCTCTCTCAGTGATCCAAGCTTGCCTTTGGGGAAACTTCTCCCCCTCCCACCAAGTCCAGAGGTCTGCACACATCCACACAGCAGGCTCTCTGCTTCAAGCTGCTGGACAGCACTGGTCAGTCACTCAGTCAGTGTGTTGGTGCTTGTTTTTTAAAGGGGAGTGTCGGTTTGTCAGTGTGGTTTTGTGACAGTGTGGTTTCGCCTGCTTTTTTTTCACCCTCATGTACTTTCCTCCCTCGCTCCAAAAAATTAAAAAGGGGTGAAGATTTAAAGGAACAGCAGCTTTTGTTTTGATGGTTGCCTCATGCGTAATTAGGCTTAATTAGGCTGGAGGGAGTGATGGCTGTGATGATGAGCTAAATTACAGCGATGAATACATTGTGGTGATAACCAATCTCAAAACAATCTGAGACACTAATATAAAATTCAGCTACAGTAGGAGGAGACATAATGTTGGACAGTAAAGTGTGTTTATGTGTGGAGGAGTACAGCCTAGAGTAGAGTTTTTGCAATGTGCTTAAAATGCTGTGAAAGTGCAGGAAAGTTTCAGAATGTTTTTCTTGATTGAGTACACACTGAGTCAGCTTCTCTAAATTAACCTAACTTTTAAGTTTTTAGGGGTTCTTGAGTCCTTTTCCTTTTATAAAGGCTGTGTGCCGCATAGGCTCCCAGAACAGGCTCATCATAATATAATCACCTGAAAATAATAACCGTTACCTTACAATGAGCCGTTTTCCTCTACAGAAGGAGCAAGTCATCTCTACGGAGGCCGCAATGTTGCACTGCCATGTTAGTAGCCCAGAACAGACAAACCTAACTCTGGCTCTAGATGGGGCCTTTAATGTTTTTTGCAAGTTTTGTGTCCACTGTAGTTTCTCCTACACGCTTTGAACAGGAGTGTGTGGTGAGGGCATTGTAATCTGCAACTGCACCGCTAGATGCTACTATATCCTACACAGTGGTCCTTTTTAAACTGCTCTTATCAATATTTCAAATAAAACATGGATCAAAGTTACCTGACTGCGCCACAAAGAACCAGAACCAGATCTGTTAAAGCAGAGTTAAAATTGAACATAAATTCACAGTAAATAAATGCTAAGGTTGCTCCATGTTTGCTGAATGAGTAAATAGGTGATGTAGCTTCAAGGCCCATTGTTTTTCATTATCTGACTAGTTTTAGTTCAAATGTACTGTAGTTGTTGATACAGGAATTTAGTATTTCGTTTTTTTATTGTGTTGATTTCACTTGTGTATCTGTTATCAGTTTTTATTAAACCAGACAGAATATAGTGTCTTTTTTTTATATTATCACTCGTAGTCACCAACATCAGATATCATTATATATAATTTTATAATTCTAAAAAGACAATTGTAGGTCTGACCTATCCACCACCCCTTTCGCACTGAATTATGGCATATTTTCTGTCAGAGAAAAGACACATGTCAAATTTAGCTTTTTTTATGAATAGACAGTAAGAATTCCATTAGCTTACTGAAAGCTTTGTGATGTCTCAAATACATCACACTGCTTGTGGGAATGGGTTCAATCTTCCCTATCAGAGAATAAATCTCTGTCTATCAGATGCCTACTAGGTGTCTTTCAGATGTGCAGCATCTCAGGTTATAGATCAGTGTATCCTCACTTTCAGGATCCATTAAAGTCTCGGTATGTTAGAGATCACAGGGCAGTGGCACAATGTGACACATCACTCACAGGGTCTGACCATCAAATTGCTTCTGTTGCAGTCATTTGTCTTCCCAAGTGGATTCCAGAGGCACAGGTGTCACTCTTTTCTGTCCTCTTTATGTGGGGAAACACAGCAGATTAACCTTTGCCTTATACAATTACTCAATCTCCTTGTTCCTCCTTCACTGAAGCATGGGTATTAAAGATGCATTGGATTGCTCTGTTGTTATGAAGGACTGAAAAAGCATAAGCCTCTTTGGCTTTTCAGTATGATAATTCATTTACACCAGTTTTCATCACTATAATTCTGTCTTTGGTTCTGCTATATGAGCTGGCAGGCAGACTTTCATTGCTGTAGTAGAAGTCAAGACATTTCAAATATTATATTCATTGACACATTTTATTTGAAATGCCTCCCTTGGTTTCTCATGAAACTGAAACGGTAAATGTGTCTGACACCAATGTTACTTTTTATTTTCTGCCAGCTGCAGAAACCTGAGAAGCCAGCTCAGGGGGTGTAGCAAGCATGTGAGAAAGGTGGAGATGGGGTGAGCAGATGTGAAAGCAATGGTGGAGAAACAGAGGAAATTAAAAGATTAGGGCTTTTGTTGTGGGCAGTTAGTTGTCACTGCTCTCCCAGACAGTTGGCTTGCAGTGGAGGCCTAAAATGAGAGCTGACATCAGGGACCTACTAAAAGACCACCATCACCCACCAGATTCATGCAGGACAGCAGTGAAGTTATGAATTTGAGTCATTGGAGTTACTTTGTAAAGCTCTATACTGTATCTACACGTTCAAATATTCAATTGATTTTCAAATTCAAGCTGGGTCATTCAATATGTTTGTTTTTTGTCAATAAAGTTTGACACCAATATCCGTCTAGTAAATATAAGGCTATGGCCAGAAGCTGCTTAGCTTAGCATACACACTTGTCAATTTAAAATAGAGATGCTGTCTCTGTCTGAAGGTAACAAAAATCCAAGAAATAATTCAACATAAACGTAAAACCATAAAGTGTAATTTCTACACTGTTTTATATGGATCAAACCAACAAGATGTAATGTATTAGTTATTGATCTTGGTATCAATCTTCTCCTCTGACTCTCAGTAAGACAGTGAGTATTTCCTCAAATTAGTCCTTTTATAAAAGGCCAAACAAATAACTTCCTTATTCTTTAACATGAGATCTAGACAGTGAATCAGTCAAAAATATGAATTAGTAGTTATTTATCTGCCATAGTACAAAAATGGATCTGTGTAGCCTCTGTTTTTTAATGTTACAAAATAAAAAAACAACTGCAGAAAGAAAATAAGCTACTGATAAGCCACCTTAGTAATATGTGAAGCTGAAAATGTCAGCCCTTTTATCTTGCCTTTGTTACTCTGTAACCTTCCACCCAGCCCTGATCTCAGCTTTGTAGATTAATGGGTGGCTTGCCAATGAAAGGTCAGACTCCAGCTGTGGTGATCACTCCGGCTTTCTTCCCTTTCACCGATGCAACTGAACAGAAAGTGTTCTTGACCAACCCTTGCTTAATATAACCACAAACCATGCTTCTGTTTTATTCATGGACACATACCAAACTTGAACTTTAACACATTAGCCTAAGGAGACGGTGTTTGAGATGAGATGATATCTTGTTTCTTTACTTGTGGTCGGGAAAGAAAGAAAGAAACTACTCAGACCAAGATCTAGACTAGAAACATAACCGCACAGAGTACAACATTCTGGGTAATTCTACCTCTGTCGTCTATCCATTATGTTGTCATCGTGTCCATCATTCTTACATTTGCTGTAAAAGTGTTTTTTAGCTGCCTAAGTTGTACCTCAGAGGGTTTTCAACCCCTTAGTCGCTGAGAAAATGGCTGCTCAGCCTGGCACAAAATCCTAATCTTGAGCCCTCCCCTGAGGGACTGACCTGTGGCTGGAGGAGCTGGTTTGTGGCCTAACCTCTTCCTTATCCTCAGCTGTAGAGTAAATAACATTCTGCATGGCTGTTGGTCTGGGTGAATACAAAAGCTTTGTGCAGCGGTCCATGCTGTTTATGGCCTAAAGAGCTGATTATCCTCAAAATATTTAGAGAAACTTACATGGAGACAAGGTTAAGGTGCCATCCTCTCTGGTTGTATCTCAGCTGTCTCGATTTAATAGTACTTTGGTCACACCTCTTCCATCAATGTGTCTGTACCACAGGTTTCTTGCTGTCATTAGAGAATATTACAGTGCTGTCCAGAATTGGTGGTAGGATGGTAGTCTTGATAAAGCTGAGAATCACATATGCATTATGTACAAATTATTTGTCTATATTGTCATGGTGGTGTCATTGTTGTCCAGGTGGCAGATGTACTTCTTTTTCAGTACCATATATAAAGATGTTTAATTTCCTCAATACAAACGGTTAAATAACAAGATCATTTCAAAATTATAAGAGCAATAATAAGAGCAGAGAGCAAAGTGGGCGGCGGGCTTGACAATTGATCATTTAATCTTGAGTGTATCATGCTGGATGACAACCGCTGCCACATCTGGGATGCCTTATGTTCTTACAGAAAGACAAATGTGTCAGAATTAGTTTGCCTTCTCATACTTAGTATGACAAATTCCAAGATGCGGTCCGAATATTGACCAACAGGAGGACAGGGCGCGCCTCAGAGCACAACTGTAAACATAGCAAAGAGAGTAATAATGTTGACGCTTGGAAGCGGAGGATGAAGCAAGAGAATTTCAGTCTGAAACTACACCGCTAGATACCGCTAAATCCTACACAATGGACCTTAGTTACACTTTAAAAATCAGAGTAACAAAGTGCTTTAAAAGGCATATAAAATGTAATACAAAAAAACACAATGAACAACAAATGTAAAGAGTGCAGGAACAGTACCTATCAACAACACAATATAGTGGATTTTTATTATCCAGATAGAAAGTCAAAGAACTGTTTTTCAGTTTTGTCTCTCTGGCCTTTTTTTTTTGTTATTTACAATTTATTCTGTTTGGTGCTCTGTCTTGTTTGGCTTTCCTTTCCCTTTTTTGTGTATTTCTTTGTAACTTTTTGTATTTGATTCATTTATTGAGGCTTTACTTTTGTTGGATACAATCTTCTGTGTTCTGCTGTCTCATACTGTCAGTGCTCGGACCTTAAAATGAGTACTGTCGTTTTGTGTGGAATTCCTTTATGTCCTTTATGAATTTATGCCAAACAAGATAACCATTGTAAATTACCAGCTAACAAATTGTGTATGAAAAACTTTTTGATAAGGTATTCTAAAAGGAACGAGGATAAACCTATTCAAAAACTACCCACCTTTCAATGAAGAACGTGCTTGCTCATATCTAACCTCCTCATACATAAATATGGGACTCAGCCTATTTCAGCCTAATCCTCATGGCCTTTGCTGTTTGCTCACTCATGTTTTCAGCTTCAAAAACTTGACTTCAGACCAACTTTATTCAAAAGAAAAGTGTGTGTAAATATTTTATTTCAAATCACTTGACTACATGTATGAATGTAGACAGGTATGAATCATTCTACACATTTATGTTGACGTAAATATGTAGAATGAGTCACCCCTAACACTCGCCAGGTCTTTACAGATGTATAAAATGAAGAAATAATCCAGACAGACATGACCAACAGTCTGCATGCATAAAGCATCCACTCAATTTGTACAGGCAGCCAAAGTAGACAGCCAATCCAAAAGAAAGCTGATAGGCTTTGACAGACGGACATGGTCGCCACGAAGAAGATGACAAGGCAATACAAGAGCCAAATTAATGGAAGATTACAATGTCAAAGTAAGTTTAACACAATATGGGCTCTACATGTTATTCATATTGGTGGTGGTGAAAGACTCTTATGATTCCTGAGCACGTAGTTCAGTGGAGCACTGCAGCCCTCTATTCAGAAGCAATCTCCCTCAAAGAACTTATGAGAGGAGAAAAACAATATAAAAGGAGCTTCCACCTGTACTATTTTGAGGTTAAAGGTTTAAGGTTTGGTTTGGTTTTGGTTGAGTCAATTTCTGTGACGTTTGTCAGGCTGACAAGATCTTCACAAACTAATCAGGCACTGACAAATTTAAAAGTAAGAATGCAGAATTGCAAGCAGATAGTTTTAAAGTTTGATCTGTAACACTTTCTATTCTAATATAAGCTATCTAATATAGCCATATTTGTATATATTCTCTTATTAAGTAAAACATAACTTAGATGTTGTGGCCAAATGCCAAATGTTTCTGGTGAATGTAGCCCTAAAAAGGTAATATAAAACATGCCTGTAATTGCATACATTTAACATTTTGGGAAATACACTCTATTGAATACATATATTTGCTTTCTTGCTGTGCTTAGTATGAAGACTGGTAGTAGCCAGCACCTTCATAGCTCACTCAATAACATATTCCATCTTCTCAAAGCTCCAGTGTTTGTGCCAAGCTAAGCTAAACTTCTAAGTCCAGCATTATATTCACAGTAACATACAGACATGAGAGTGGTATTGTTCATCTCATCTAACTCTTTGGCAAAAAAGCATATTTCCCATCAGTGTTTTTCAGACTTTTTACAGCATTTAATTTTTTTCCCTTTAGGTCACCTTATCAGTCTCTTTAACATAATCTAAAATAGCTTGAAGACATAAACAACAAGAGATGTCATGTATACAGAGTACATCAGCAACAATATATACATATTTTGATGCCAAACATACAGATAGCTTTGGATTTTGCCAGATAGATAGAACCAGAGCCACACAACCTCCTCTCAACCCTGACAGGTCAAACAGAGAGGAGACAGATCAGCATTCACCCAGATGGGAAAGGCTCAACTTTGACCTTCCTTAACATACTTACCAGAGTTTGACTGTCTTATCTTTCACATGGGAATACCGTGTGAACTCTGTTGTAAAACTATGTTTAGCATGTCCATCATGAAGCCTGTGAGTGAATAACAGTTAAATATATCAAAGAAAGACCCCATGACACAAGCCTTCATGCATTAGAAAAGTAATTGATTATTGCAGTGCAATTCTCCTCACTGGCTCTGACACAAGCTTCCTCTGAGGCAAACTTTATCACTTTATCGACATGTAATTATAAAGAAAACTCATAAACCATTGAATTCTCTAGACTCTACTAGAGATGCATTAACCCAGATAGAATAAAAACAAAATATATGCTGCTGTGTGCCTGTGCCCTTCTATCTGACCTGCTGTATGCCAGTCTACGACCCCTGTCAGGAGGGCATGGCATCTCCTGATATTGCCAAACAACTGTACAGAGCTGGCGGGCCTGTAATGTTTGACAGTAGCATAAATATCTCAACAGACTGAAATAGAAAGAAAAGGTCAAACTTAAATGACTTGAACAGTTTTGAATAATGGTGACATATGATGCAAAGGTTGCTAGTGAAGGTCTTGGAGGCCTGATCAAAGATGGTTTGTATCCCCTTTCAGTGTTTTGCATTCCTGTGTTGTCCACCTTGCATGCTATAGAATGCATTCACCAAGTGATGATTTGTTTCATCTTTGCTGTATTTGTTTTCAACATAGCCTGCCGTTTGGTAGAACAGTTTCTTCCCAGCAACATAGCAAACACTTTGTGGTACATTCCTCCACAGACCTTGGTGCTTTGGTCCCTCATACAATTGTGAATTGAACACTTTGCTCAATTCCAGATAAGAGCTTCAAACTTAACAGCAACTCTCTTCCGTCTTTCAAACAAGAAAAGGTCACCCCTCCACCTTTTTACACTCTCACAGCCTTATTTCCAGCTTCAGGAGGAGACTTTCTCTGCCGCTGATAATGCCCTTTTTCCCCAGCCACATGTAGGGCAGGACCAAATGACAAACTGGACACCGTGTAACTCCTCGCACCTGCATTTGCATTCCTTGCAAATCACAGCATCAAGCAGCATTCCTGTATTTTTTTTTTTTTTTTGTTGAAGACAGGACCGGCAGGTGTGACCTACAGAGATAGCCTGAACTTGTCATTCATTTTGTCGATCTTTCCCCCTTCAGCCATCCATCCCAGCTACTGTCTTATATGAGATGGCCTACACGTGAACACACATTCTTCAAAAAAAATCCTTTTTTACACCCGTAGTAAAAATCTAAACATATGAGATCTTAGGACTAATAATATACTGACTATAATGTAAATTTAAATTATATCTGTTTTCTGATGCTTTGACAATGAGACTGTCATCAAATTGAACACACTCATGTAATCTGAATAATACTCAGGAGTGTATGCAAAGACCAAGAATAAGCACTTTGTGTATTAGTTTCCCAGTGTAATTCCGGTTTCACACACGACTCTCCCACCATTCTCCATAGATCAATTGTAATGATTTGTGCACTAAGCAGATTTAAATTGGTGTGCTCTGAGTCATGTTACAACAATCATGCAGTGGGTTTTAATTGCTGCACAGTTTTATGAAACACAAGCCACTGTATCAAAGAGTTGTAATCATGAAATACAACTCCAGCTCTGTTGACTTGAAAGTGCAGCTGTGTGCAGCTATATATGTGCAGTTTTATGAGGCAGAAGCATGCAGCAGTCATAAATAAGGTGTTTTATACTGTCTTTGTTCTGCTTTTAATTACTTACTTTTTACTTACTGAAGCAACATGTACTCAATTGGCTGTGGAACCTTTTCTTTGGGAAAATATTTAGATCTCTTTTTTTTTTTTATTTAATTTGAGACAGCTCATAAAAGAAGTTTTTGAAGATTGCAGTTTTAAACAGCGTTTGTGTGACTCATTTCTCTTAGAGTGGATTTTGAAGGAGCATTCAATGGCTGTCCTATTTTCCACGTTATGTCTGTGACACTCGCAGGGCTCAAAACCATGAGAGACAACAATACTGTGCCCTGTGGCTTCTTTTATGTTGCTGTTGTGAGTATGTGATGGAAATGAATAGGATGCAAAGCAATGTGGTTATGCATTAAATTTTAATTGGCTAACAGAAGCATTGAAAAGTTAAGAAATCTGCCTTTTGTTTGTAGTTTTCCTTCACAGTGAGGAAGCTTTTGGTCTTATGGGAACTTCAGTAACATCATTTTCTGTGGATATTCTGTAGAGTTGTGTTGAACCTGTGCTCCTGCATCTTTTATTAAATTAATCATGTAGTCATAGTCAATCATGAATGCTCTGAAGTTCACAGCATGAAGCAGAGACAGTATAGTACCTATCCATTTATAACCTCTGCTTTTCTTGGAAAGTCACACACTATACATTTGTAATACTATACTTTGGAACTCAAATAATTCCTGAGGTATGCTGTTTAAGGTGCATACCCCTGTACATACTGTACCTTTCTTGCATGTCAGATTCCTCTGCATGTCCCCATGATTTCTGTCTCTCTACATAATCTTTTTTAAAATGTAATAATTCCTAATGATTGATTGTACATTGATACGTACACAAAATGCTCTGCAGATCTGATTCAGATTCTTATTCTGAAAATTCCAAATTAAGTTAAATCGGTGCCTTTTTTTGGTATCTGACAATAATAATAATAATAATAGCAAATTAAAATTAAAGCTGCAAGCAGCGTTGGGCGGGACCTCGCACTCCACGCAACTCGGGGCGTGCTGCGGCCGCGTCACGTGCAGGTGTAACACGTGCGGACCAAAACATGACAGATCAAAGTCGGCTAATGGCAGCGCTTACTTCCTGTATGCCAAGTAGGTGGCGCGATCACTATGTGTTAATATTTGTCAGGCTAGAACAGCTGTTCAGGGCGGGACTGTTATATAAACGTTCAAGTTTCAATTGCCGATTTGACCATAGCACACTGAAGTCTTGAGGACGTGTTCAGAACGGTGGGAACTGCTACACTGAAGATGAGTACTATCTGTTTATGGCAAAATCGGCCCGGAATTCGACACGGAGCACGCGTTAAGACGTAGCAGTCACAACTAGGCTAGAGGGTTTGTTATCACCAAATGTAGTCTTAGAATGCAGTGATCGAATTTGAGTCAATCTGTTAAAATCTGTAGGAGGAGTTAGTTAAAACAGAAGCCCTTTAAATGCCAGAAATGGCATCGACAGTTTGAGATTTCGATTCAACCGGGCCAACTTTGACGGCACCGCCGGCGGACACGCCTTCCACGTACGTGTGCAAATAGCACAAACTTTTAATCAGCACAACTTTTAAATCAGCACCATTTTTTGACTGTACTGACCAATTTTGAAGCAGATCCGATGAATTCCCTAGGAGGAGTTCGTTCAAATACAACGCAAAAAGTTCCAAAAACGCAAAAACTTCCATGGAGTCGCCATGTCGAACCGCCATGTTTCTACAATAGCCCAGAACGGACAAGTCACTAACTGTATATAGGGAATTTTGTTTGTTGTGTTCAGTTACTTCCAACCTGCAACTTCACTAAATCTTACACACTCGTCTTTTAAAGTCCAACATTTTGGAGACCCATTTAACCTCTCTGACCTCTTTCCTTTTCAGACCATGTGATCCTATAATGTCTCACTTTTCCTGCTCTCCTCCTGATGGACGAAAGTCATAATTTCTACAGCTGCTAGAGGGCTTTGTCACTTGAATGTAAACATTTGTTGTTTGAGAGCATTTGCTTTAACAACTGATTCAGGTTCAGTCTCAAAATTTCCTTTGCTGCGCAGGGCTTTTATGTAGATTTATATATCAACAGAATAATCTGGCACAGTCTGATTGAGCAGCTGTCTTGGCAGGGCATTGGGCTGTGATGTTTGAACATGAATAATGGTCCTACTTGGCCATGTAAACCTGCACAGATACAGTAAGCACCATCTGACGTTTGAGTAAATGCACCTGAAATTGGTTTAGATACATATACTCAGTGTCTCAGAATGAAGTACAAAGACATATGAGTGCTACTCAGAGGAAATATCTTTCTTTCACAGTGACCGGGGCACAATAATAGAGTAACAGGAGCAATTGAAATGAACATGTCTGTTTAAATGTAAATTATTAATTGGAATTCACAATGGATACGCTCCTCTTATTCATATTCTGCCACAGTTGAAAGTGCATTTGAGTGCATGCATTCTGAAAACATTTTCATAATTGATCAGCGACTCTAAGCTGCAATACAAATTAGGTGCAAAATTAGTCAGCGTGAAAATAGAGCCAATTAACATACAGTTGATTGACCCCTTTGTGGTCAGGATCCTTGAATCTTAACAGGTTAATTTGTCTGCTCTCAGCTGTTATTGATGCGATGGGACCTGGAACTGCTTCTCCGAGTTAATGAGTCTGGGAGGGATTTCAGTTACATTACATAAAGTAAACAAGGCAGAAGCTCTTCTCATCTGCCAGAGGTGTCCAGACAAAGGGGCGATAACCTGCAGAGTTCAACAAGACATTTCTCTGACATAAGGTATGATGAAACTGGGAGCAACTGCATCATATCTTTTTATGATGGAAAATGTTGACATTGTAGTCTTCCACTTAAACAGGTAACTGACCCCACTGAGTGTAAAGCAGGTTTATTTGGGGGAAAAACGGCTGCTAACTAATGCTCATTTTAGAATAGTCTGAGGATTGAGCTTGCAACAAGAGAACAAGAAACCAAGTGCAGTAAATGGGGGCAGGATGATTCATGGTGCAGTATCAGGAATGTGCTTACGTGAGGTGGCACGGGATGTACCAGCCCCACTCTGAAGGTTGTAGATACACTGAAAAGTTGTTTTATAGCATTCAGATGATTCATTGTCTTTTATTTGGTCACGTGTGGGGTCATTTTACGTCCAACAGTCAATTGCAGAAGAAAATTCAAACGTTCGCTTTTTTACCCTGTCTCCTGAGCTCAGACAATCCACACATTTTACCCCTGTTTAGTGTATATATGACGGTTCTTACAGTACTCGTTACTGAAATTACCAATCATGTACTTAACCTCTACTATTATCCGTCTCCAAAGCTGAAGGAAGTCTGTACTTGCTGCTTAAAAGATGAAAAGCTTTGAAACATCTTTAGCATACTCTACACAGTACCTTGAGATAAGATACGGATCTCTCAAGAGCAAAAGCAAATATTTCATTGTGATATAGTATCCGACTGCTTTGAAAGTGCAACAACCAGAAGCTACCACCACAGTTACTGTTTTGCTTTCCTTAGTCATTCCTTAATACTCAAAAATTTGTGTAGATTTTTGTAAAATTTATTAAAAAATCATGTTTTTCTTATGCATGGCTCAGGGCTCAAGCTGGTGTATGAATATAGCAGTCTCAGCCAAAAACAGAGGTGGGTGAGGTGAGATACAGTTAGCCCTTTAAAGGTGACTCTAAAAACTTTTAAAGGGCAATACTGAACTGTACACAAACTAAAGTAACTTAGGTAAAGGAAAGTATGAGTAGTTTTTTTTCTCACAGACAGCAATGATGAGCCGATGAGCGACTACTTCTGTTGAATACATACACGTCTTAAATATTCTTAAAGTATTAGGGGGCCTGACCTTCATCTGTGTCAGCTGCATAACAGTGTTCTCACACTGGCATCTAAATAAGCCCACAGCTGGAAAACAGCAGGAGATTCAACAGCAGTGTAAACAACACAAGTTTGAGGTCTTTTGTACTCATGACCTCTGGTATTTTAACAAAAGGAAAGAAAACCTGAAGAAAAATTCACTCTCTAACAGTGCTGCCGGGCACTAGCTGCCACACATTCAAAAATAAAAATTCAGGAGGAGTATGTTTGGACCAAGAAGTATACTTTCACAGACTATACTTTCACACATAATGGGTCTCATGGGACCAGTTTAATATATTTTGTTGCACCATATAGATGTCACATTAGCATTCTTTAGCATAAAGTAGTGGGAGACAACTACAGATAACTGTTTAGCGGTCCATCATGTTTTTAGAATCTATTGCAGAAGATCTGAGAGGGTTTTTTTGTCATGTTTAAATGTTTCATAGACCGTTGCTTTTGTCTGTGAAAGTCCTTCTCCTCTTCTATCCAGTCCAGTTGTAACATTTAATATTGAGTCAGAATTGTATTTCCTCACCCCAAAAAATCAATAGATAAAGTCAGTTGAGATGGGTCATAGAGATCAGTTCAATACCGAATTCTGACCAGTGACCATGATGGGATCATGGGGACTGGTCAGTGTGTTGATGTGGAGGAGGTAGGGATGTGTAGAGGATGATGTTGAAGTTAGTTATTTTGTTACTGCACTAGCAACAAGGTAGCAACAGTTTTTTTTTTTCTGATTGTGTGATTCTTTGCTCTCCTCATCAGTTTCCACCCTCTCCCTGGTTATGAATATTTAAGAGAGCTTCAGACCAACAGCCGGGGGCAGAGAGAGAGACGAGGAGAGAGGTAGGCGGCGTGATTGGACTAACTTGATTGCTGAGAAGTATTGCAGAACGGAGACTCAGTAGTAGGTAGTTTTTTATTGGTGTATATAGTTTTTGTGTGTATTCAATGGTTATGGCAGTTAAATTATCAATAATATAGCACTGTTTCTTGAACCTCATATTCCTTTCGTACTCTGTTTTTAAATGTTATGGTTTTGTCAGTTGTAGGACATGCTCACTGCCATGATGTGCTATTTAATGTTCTAGGTTGCGTTCAATGGACCCTTAGTGGACTGATATCATCAGTGCTCTGTCCTAAATAGGTATGCTTTTGTCATGTTGTGCCTGTAACATGAGTTCTGTAGCCTGTTTATTGATAATTAAAACACGGGATGCTGTGTCCTTTTTTCGATGGTATCGATTATTGTTGATGCATGTTGAATTTGTGTTTTCAGATCACATGTGTGTTGTGCGTCTGTGTGTGGAGTAGATGAGTGCTGTCTTCCGATAACCATGTATGTAAACTGTTTTTTGTTTTTGGTATATTATGCCTTTGAAAGAAGTGACGTAAGAGAGATAGGAGGAAATGAGGAGAAAGATTGATGGGAAAAAGACATGCATTGGCCACTGACCGGAATCAGGCAGTTTTTAGTTGGATTTGCTTGATCTGACACCCAGTGAGACTAAAGAGGTTTGAACTATTACACTGAGCAACCAACTGGCAGATAGATCCCTAGAGCCCTGCACACGCACTGAAAGGGGCAAAACACACTTGCAAAACACGCACACAAGAGTTATAGAAATCAGAATAATTTGGTGCACCGATTTGTGTGGCCGATCACCAATCGCGTGTCACTGGAAGGAGTATCAACTCATACCTATCACAGATCATGGGGTCTATTTGAAGCCTTCTCGTGTAGCATTATTTAATCCTATTCTTAACAACATTGTACATTAAATATTAAAATTATTAGACAAGAAAGCATCATGGATTCACATTTATTTATTCGTGGGCAACATGTGCAACATATTCGATTCTCTGTCTTAGAGACAGCTAAAACCACAGCAGCCTATACTTGGTTATTGGGAGCAGTTACGAGCTTAACAGATATATTTCCTGAGGAATAAAATAAATGTGTAGTCTGATTGGCTCATCTGTCCTTTATAAACACCACTGACCACTAATCAAACTATTTAGAATGAACACTGGCCAATAACAATTAGTTGCTGATCAATCGGGGCACCCATTTGTCATGGAAACGGTAATGTTATTTTCAGAAACATTACAAGCTCAATAGAGTCTCAGTGGAGTAGATTGCCATTGACACAGGAAATCACTTTCTTCTTCACTATGAACTGATAAATTCACCTGCATCTTTGCATCACAGCAGTTTTGACTGCAGCAGCTCTGGAATAATGTAGGCAGCCTCTTCTATTTCTTCTTCTCACATGGAACTCAAGAGCTGGAAGGGGTATGGATGGTAATTGGTTTGACTGGAGGTTCAGTTGGCAGGAGGGAGGGGTTTTCCAGCTGCATCTCTCTCTTGCAACTCTGTCTTCATACATCACTGAGTCAAATTTGAATAATTCATCAGCATGTTGTGGGTTTATTTTGTCAAAGCATCCCCAGACA
Organism: Morone saxatilis; assembly: GCF_004916995.1. Classification (NCBI taxonomy): domain Eukaryota; kingdom Metazoa; phylum Chordata; class Actinopteri; family Moronidae; genus Morone; species Morone saxatilis. Next base: position 9,693,951 of record NW_023339785.1, read on the forward strand.
TGATGGAAGTCAGGGTTTGGGTGTGGGAGGAAATGGAAGCAGCAAACTCTGAGGGAATGATCAACACAGTTATTAGTTCTTGTCAGAAACTTGTCTAACATCCATCATGGGTAATTAGGTTTATGATATGCAAAGGCACAACATCTTATTTTGAAAATTAATGGGGAGGCAAGCCAAATGCAAAGCAACTTCTGGAAATGAGGAGTCACTTTCTGGACCTCAAAAATGATCTCAGCTACACATTTCAGATTCTTTTTCTAAGCTACTTTGGTTGCTGTCTCTAGGATGTATAATTCACCTTGTTGTGTAGTATGCATTGTACTGATGGGGGGGAAATTAACTTCTTCTTTGGAATCTTTCGTATCCACAGATCAAACAAGATGCTTAGTCTTATGTATGACTCCTTCTAAACACAAAGTCTATACATGAACATTTAGGTCACACTTCTCTGGTTAAGATGTCTTTGGTGCCCTGCAGCAGCTGTCTCCATTGTGGGATACACTACCCACTCCAGAGGGACCACAAAGAAAATTGGCACATTTTCCTTCACTTTTCTTTTTTGTCTTATGTTTATGGTCTATTAAAATTCATAAGTGCACACTCTTGTACTTTTGCCTCCTGACATGGATGTCTTTGTTAATGAAAATCACAATATCCTGCTTGCCTGCATGTTTGCCATTTTGTCTGCATCTTCATCATAATTATCATCTTCCTCCTTTTAAATCCCTGAACAGTGGCTTTCATGCTTCAAAAGAACCTTTGTGGGTTTTTTTATATCACATAAATGACAGTCACCCTTGGGGATTTGTCTGACTGTAGTCTTTTTCAAATTTGCAAAACACTTCTCAGTTTCCAAGTTCCAAGAAGTAGCACCTTTCAATCTATGTCTCTGCTTGCGGCGAGGATGGTGAGCCTAGGCTGATTTGGTGTAAAAATACCCTACTATTTTTAATTTCTCTCTTCTCTTTGCTTCTATGAACCTTCATGTCAGCTTCAGTTTTATGGCTCACAAAAACCCCTCTGCGCCTTCCTTTCAGACCACAGAATTGCATGATGCCCTACCTAGATATGACTTCCAGGCAGGGTTTTGCTGGTTTGTGCTCAACTGTCTTGGAGGCCTTCTTTAAACAGTGTCCTGCTGAGAAACCTGTGGGATCTTCTTTTCAGAGAGGCTGACATTCAGCCGCGTCTCTTAGGCTCATGGCTAGCTCTCCGGGGAAGCTGAAGAAACAAAAGCCCAACGTGGCATGGATCCTGACAAAAGCAGCCGCTGTAGATTGGCTCCGTCCTCCCTGCTGAGATACACTGATAAGGCCATGGAGCTAACTGACAGCATCCTCTTTCTTACAAGGAAAGTGTGGAACTTTCTCTTAGCTCTATCCATGTTGTAGGAAATAATAAAATAAAGACTATTAAAGGTCTTAAAAGTGTAGGTAATTGTATACCTGTACGTATATGGGGTGAAGGTAAATGACAGATGCCTCTATTCTTTTTAAACACTTACCAGTGATGCTACAAGTGTTTTTTTTTTTTACAGATTTGATCAAGTTTGAACAGATTTTAGTAGGTTTCGGGTGAGCTGTGAGCAGTGGTGAATGCTCTATTGAATTTTAACACATTAATCTTCCTTTTATTTCACCTTAACTAGTTTTAAAGTTAGTAAAAATGTCATCTTATTCCCCATTGTCTGACATTATCATACATAAGCTATATTCTGTGTTCACTCTTGGAACTACAATATATTAACCTGACTGCACCATATGGTTTGTTGCACAGAACCATATAGGAGGTCATCCTTTGGAACCTTGAAAAAGGCACTTTCAACAAATACTCAGCAGGGGATTGGATGAACCATATGTCTGTAACAGTGTATCACAACCAAACTTCAACCAATCAGATCAACAAACCATATAACATAGTCAAACTCTTACCGAAGTCTTTTCCATCAAGAAAAGCCTTCAGTGCCGTTCTTTACTTTTCTTTCAATGAGGAAATACTCTCCAGATCTGATATAACTAATGCTAGCAGCATCTAGGCTAATCTCTTTAGCAGATATTGTTGTTTTCGACACACTTCACCACACACCTAATGTGAAACCACGCCCTTAGCTCATGCCGTAGCTGCCAGTAGCTTCTCAAAGTATCCTGATTTGTTCATAATCACTGTATTTGGACACAAGCACACATCTTGAAGCCTGGCAAGATGGATTCTTGTGTGATCTTGCGAGTCCAGCTGCCTTGCAAGGTTAATAGTACATGATGTCTACACTAATTATTGACAATGCTGTGCATTCTATCAAATGGAAATATAGAATATTTAGATGTTTTGTACACCATTTTGGAAAAAAAACTCCCTAACATATAAGCTATAAGCTTGGGCTGTCATTGGGTCAGTAATTGTGAGTGAAGTTTCCCACAAATTTTTCCAAATGAAATGACAAAATACATCGTTTGGAATTGCTCTTCAGGTTGATACATAATTCTGATACAACCCCACTTTGGCAGGACAGCATCATCCTTCTGTGCCTTCCAGAGCTTTAACAAAAATAAAAAATCATGGTACTTGGTTCTATCTTTTGTTGAACCACCCGTCCACATTATCCTCCTCCCCCCATGGAGCTGTATAATGGCATACTATTTCCTCCTTTACTCCTGATGGAC
>NW_023339785.1:9696710-9710524 GCF_004916995.1 Morone saxatilis
CTGATTTGTTCATAATCACTGTATTTGGCCACAAGCACACATCTTGAAGCCTGGCAAGATGGATTCTTGTGTGATCTTGCGAGTCCAGCTGCCTTGCAAGGTTAATAGTACATGATGTCTACACTAATTATTGACAATGCTGTGCATTCTATCAAATGGAAATATAGAATATTTAGATGTTTTGTACACCATTTTGGAAAAAAAACTCCCTAACATATAAGCTATAAGCTTGGGCTGTCATTGGGTCAGTAATTGTGAGTGAAGTTTCCCACAAATTTTTCCAAATGAAATGACAAAATACATCGTTTGGAATTGCTCTTCAGGTTGATACATAATTCTGATACAACCCCACTTTGGCAGGACAGCATCATCCTTCTGTGCCTTCCAGAGCTTTAACAAAAATAAAAAATCATGGTACTTGGTTCTATCTTTTGTTGAACCACCCGTCCACATTATCCTCCTCCCCCCATGGAGCTGTATAATGGCATACTATTTCCTCCTTTACTCCTGATGGACAAGAGCCATAATTCTTTCAGCTGCTTCAGTCACTGTCACTGGAACCTAAACATGTGTTGCTTTTGGGCATTTTCTCAAATGACTGATGGGCATTTATGGGTTATTCTAACATGTTTGCAATATATCATGAATGTCTTTTTGTATACAGAATAATACAGTTGGCCCAGCAAAACTGTATTTCTCAAAGGGAAGTATATGAAAGCACAGCACAGTGCAGCGTATTCAGAATATATCATGATTGACAAATTCCCTCATGCTTCCTGACCCTGCAGCCAATGCAGACTACAAAAATACAAGAGTAGGGATGTTTACATGCTATATGAGTCAGTCTGGATGCCTGCCATGCTATCTTTGATGGAGGAAGAGTCAGGAACATTTAGATGGTAATGCACACAAATACTTACCGATCAATGCTCAGGCGGAGATACTTAAACTCTGCGTGGCATTGTTTTAGATGCCCACTGACTCTCCCTGTTGTCATGTAATGAATACAAACTGCAGCGTACAATTTAATAAAACAAAGGCACCACAAACGAAAATTCAATAAGAGGAAATAAATGGGGCTTTTCTGCAAGAACAAGGAAGTGTATCTAATCCCTTAATTAGACAGAATGCCCACATGGTGTTTTTCTTTTTCTTTTTTTGTGATGGCCATATAGATGTAGGGGACAGAGAGAGGAATACAGTGAACAGAATAATTAAAATATAAGAAAATGAAGTGGGATTGACTATACTGCTCTAGATTTGACATTCAGCTGAGGTCCTTTAAGAGAAACCACAAAACTCGATTCTGAGACTTCTTTTGAAACCTCTATTTTCCATCACTTATTAATAAAAAAACAGTGATTTAGTTCCTTGTTGATATTGTGTGCTTTGTTTGCTGCCAAATAGAAAAGCCCAGCTTTTTCTTTGCTTTCTATCTCTGTCTCTTTGAGAGCAGAACTGCACAAATTAGACCTGCAGCAACAAATGGTCACTGCAGCACAGAATATTTAATCTTAAATCCCACTTTCATCAAGACTTTAAGAGAGTGGGGATGTGAGGTTGGAGGAGGGTCACATAATAGGTTTCACGCTTGCTTGCTAGTATTACATTACAATGAAACCAGTAGGCACTAATGGAATGATAGCAAATGACACAAGGGAACGCAATATTGCTCCTCCTGTCTTGAGAGTGAGGAATAACACCAATAAATATGGTTAATGGGAACACGAGTAGGAGCGTATGTAGGGGTTACACGTCAACAGAATATTAAGCTGCGTGTAAAACTATAAAGCAAAAGTGTTTGGAAAGTCCCGGAGATGCATGGAGGTCATTTCTGACTCAGAGCATGTTGCAACTGGAAGACAATGAAGGAGGGAAGGGAACATGTTGGAACAATAACTCCACAACCAGCGGTGATGTCTCCCTTAGCGGCTGTTCCACCCCTAATTCTCTATGCTCGTCTCTATGGCAACCATTGGCTTTTGAAGCCCACCTTAACATAGACACAAGCACCAAATACAAACACACAAATGCTGTACATGGCCACAAACCCATGCTGTATTCTGCACTGGCAGGTGAAAAGGTATTTTTTCAATTTTCTTTTCTGTAGCAAATGTAAGATATCTGTAATATAGTTTGTCAAGAAAGACATTTAATTTGATTTAGTGAGCATTCAGGTGATCAATCATCATTCATTTTGCTCTTAATCTCTGTGGAATATATTTCCTGTTTTGCTGAATTATAAACAAAGAAGCAATGTAATTTATCTCTTACCCTGCATCAGATACAAAAATGTTAGTTTTTCAAAATGAAAAATAATATCACATTATAGGTAACCTTCTTGCCATTCTCTTTTGCATCACTTGTGTAATATTACACAAACTTGGTTTAGCTTGCACAAGACTGTACTGTTGACTTGATTGTGTAAATCTCAGCTTGTCTTTGGATTTATATGCAACTGAGGGAATGCAAGAGTCATGTAGGACACCAGCTCAGAATAACATCAACAGCCACGCTGGGGGAATAAAAGGAGTAGGAGCGAGATGTAATCATGTAATAATTGTGTTTCGTTCATGTGTGTGCTACTCCAACAATCGTAATGGAAACATGGAAAGGGATGCCCAATAAAGCTTTTGCCCTCGACAGTCATGAAATGGGACCTGCAGATACCCAGAGGTAGATAGTAAATAAGGTTATGTGATATGCTCAATCCAGAGGTGATGTAAATCTTGCAGGATGTGTGTTGAGGTTGGCTTCTGGATGTTTTTGTTTACGTTTGCATCTGTTACATTGTCTTGTACTGTAGTAATTCATGATTTGACTATAAAGCTACAATTAGAGGCCAGTAAAACTAAGAAGTCAAAGTGTTATTCATGTTTTGTTTGAACAGTGCATTTTTGGAGAAGGAAAATGAAGGGAAACAAGGATAAAGAGGAAGTTGTAAAGAATTAAATTTTTTCTCTGTTCTCTCAGGTTTTATAATCCCTTTCGGTTCTGGTATTATAATAATCATCCTCCTGACAGCTTTATTGCATTATCATTTCACTATGAACACCTTTATTATAAATCAGTGCTTCTGCCATTGCTGTGTAAAATAACTGAAAGACACTCAAGCCAAGATCAGCTTCAAAGTGAGGCACTCAGGTGTTGTTTATTCAGTCTTGACTACTGTATATTTTATGTTATATTTATCTACATTAACACCTTCAGTTTTGCACCATAACCCTTTAAAGCTTTTGTTCACCCTAAAATACCTATAATAGCTGCTATACAACCATTTCAGTGCTCTGTAAAGCCCAATACAGGGTTTAAACTGTCAGGTTTTAGTGGGACATTGAAGCCACAAAGCTCTTTTGGTCCATGACATGGATGTGATGCACTGCATATACATCTACCATTTCTCATAAATCAGACAAGTCCCCATAAAATAAAAAGGGGTTTATAGGAAGCATTGTAAACGGTGTTGAAGGAGAAGCTCAAGGTTGTTTGTGTGTTTGTTGTATGTGTGGATGTGGATGTGAGCTTTTATCGAGATACAGTCTTTATGTGCAAGAGTGTATTTTTCTGTGTGCCTGTGTTTACTGTATATGTTTGTGAATTAGAGAAATATGAGTATTAATGATGTTTTTAGGCTCCCTCTTGCTGCCTAAAATTATGGCACATTGACTTTGATGTGTAAACATTATGTTTGCATGGAGGAATCGTGAAAAACAATCATGGGTTCCATATATACAGAGATTTTACTCAGAGTTTATACTTACAGATAGCCTGCAGAAAAAAGGAAGAATTCCCACAATGCTGCTGATTGTTGTAGGTTACCAGTAAGTGAAAAAGCAAGAAAGATTAAATGAGAAATGACATTAGTGAAAACACAGCAAAACCACACACCAATACACACCACAAAAGCCAACATTACATTTCCTGTATGTTTACAGCCTACCAGCATGTCTCCAAACAAAGATTCAAAACCACACACTATTGAAAGTGACACTGGTAACTAAAAAGATTAAAACAAAACCAGTCAGATGTGTGCAGCGTCCAAATTAACATGGACCTACAGCAAATGTGCCAAGGCTGGTGCACACAATTAAAACACAGCGCAGAGGCAAAATAAAGTAGTTTCCTCCTCCACATTAACTCAGTACTTACTTGCATAGATGAACGAGCAGCGAGCCATCCACTTTATGTCACTTTAATTATCACCTGGAACAACACACAGACTTGCATACTCGAGGCAAAGTCTGCACCGCTGCCATCTATGCCTGTGCCAAATGAACAGGGAGTACAGACCCTGCAAACCACTGATATTGTACACAGAACTACCATTAACAGAGAAGTGGGTTTATCTAACTTATTATAGAGGCAACTTCAAATTCAACTTCAGAGTGAACAGATCAGTCAAAACACAAAAATAAAGCTGTTTGTCGTAGATTAAAAGTAACATTTTGAATAATGAAAATGCTAAAACTCTGAACTCCATTTGAACCACTCCATGAATTGTTTCAAATCCAAATACACTGTTTTACCCTTTGTCAGAGTGTCATAAGATAATCTTTTTCTTATTTTGGTTTGTTGGGTAGCATCCATTTAACCTCAAATATAATCCAAAATTAAAACATTCTTTAAGACATCATTCAGAGTGAAGTACATTTTTATGAGCATCATCTGGCACTGGCTCCTGTTTCATGGTCTGAGGACTAGGGACATTTCAAGACTTTTCAGGACACACGTCCTACTAATTCTATTTAAGCCCTCTGTTAACGGAACAATTATTTTCACATAGTCACCAAAATGCACTAAAATCATAGTGGATTAGCTATTAGTAAAGTTGTTGTTTAATATTATAAATATAATAATCTGTTTGTTATAGTTATTACCACTGTTACTGAATGAGCAAATCCGGCCCAATGTCTGCACAATTATTGTCACTAAAGATAATGTTTTGGCCTGATATGTATGAGTAGAATTAAAAAAAACAATTCTGGGATAAAATTAATTTTGGTACATTTTTTGATTAGGATTATTTTTTGCTCCTGAAAGTCAGACCACCTTAGAAAAAGAAATTTGGGTAGTAGGAGTATGTTCACTTCCACTCCTTGTGATTCTCCTACAGTCCCTATACTAGATGTTTGCAAATATTTAGAAAATAATAAATTAATGTGGGCTTTGTGAATTGTGTTTTTTGACATTTACAGTAAATAAGTTCCAGTTAAAAGCAATTTTAAAAACTACAAACATTTATTTTTAATGAAGGACTGTACAGTAGCCTAATATATAATACATAATACATCTATCTTTATCACTCAACCTCAAACACTCCAGGGACACAAAGATGTTTGCACTTCATCTACGGTGCAGCAGCTGATTCTGATCCCACTCATACTTTTATTTGTTCGTAATCATGTTGCTCTGGGAGTAGCTTACTCCAGTGTTGACTGTAAGACTGTACTTTATGTCAGTCTGGATAAGTGCTCAGCTGAATGCCAAGTTTGGAGGTGGGCTGTTAAACTTTGCATGACTTTGCAGACTGATCCTGAAACCTTAAAGAGGCAGTTAACACCAAAATCAAAAATACATATTTTCCCCCTTACCTGCAGTGCTATTTATCCATCTAGAAAATAGTTCCTACAGATCACTGCTCACAACAAGGGACATTGTTGTTGAGTTTTCAGATGTATTTTTTTAGCCCTTTGAGCACCACAAGGATACAATCTTTGTCATGGGGTGGGCGCTCTATCAGGTGAGCTATGCCGGCGCCCTGTTTGTTTTTTATCCTTATAAAAACCTAATTGTAAAAACTGTGGCTGTACCACAGTTGTGTGAGCTGGTATGGCTGTTTCCTCCTGTTTCCTTTATGCTGTGCTCAGATAACCATCCCCTGGCTGTGTAGGATATCGCGGCATCTAGCAGTGTAGTTACAGATTACACCCCCCTTGCCTCACCCTCCTGTTCCAAGTGTTCCACAATGATTCTGGTTTTCAGGTGATTATATACTAATGAAAATATACCTATGAATGGTATATTACATTTCTGCCAATAAATGCACACTGGACCTTTAACAGATGAGAGTAGTATCGATCTACTCAAGTAACTCTTGGCAAGAGAAATTAATAAACTTTAAATAGAAAAAATCTTGAAAGATTCACTCCCTCAAACATCATACCTACAACCTTTAAGGTACTATTGAGCTATATTCAGTTCTTTCTTACTTGTCTTTCTCAGTCTGAATACAAACACAAGTGACTCAGTACTATACTGTAATACATTTCATTGTATAATTAGATTCTGAGATTGTGAGACTGTGATTATTATACAATGTTTTGTTGATTTTAAAATGTCAAACAACAAGAACTGAATAGAAACGGATCATTCAGTCAGAATGTATTTTATAATAGAGTGCAGCTATTTGTGTAGCATTAGTAATATCATCACTATCGTTACAAATCATCTGGTCTTCTCTTTGTTCAAACACATGATGATTTGACCTTGTCATTCACTTCTCACACCTCTGGCTCATGCTCTGGATTTGAATGAGTTATTTGCCTCCCTGGGCAGTGTACAGCTGTGAATAAATATCCACTAATTGAGTCATTTTCTTAATTCCAGCTCATTTAGAATTACATTGGTTCTAACTGGCTCCCACTGACGTCCAGCAGTGTTGATGAGAAAATTATATTTGACCAGAAGAGTCAACCCCACAGAGTAAGAATGACACAAGCCTCCAATTAAACTGAATCATAATCTCGTACGCCTACGCTCTCACCACGATACATACATTATCGAGATTGGGATGCCTTAACTCGCCCATACATTCACAAAGCGAACAGAAACGTGTCTTACCAAGTGAGCTGTGACCTTGAGCGGTTGATAAGTAATCTTTTTCATTTTGCCGTCATGGAAATACCTCCGATTGCCCTTCTACCTTAATGCAGTGTTCTAGTTTTAATTGCATAATAGTCACTAATGGGGTAGAAAAGCTGGAGCTTTAAAAATATAATGAGGGATGTTCTGTAGTTTTATCCCAAGACAATCTAGTATCAACAAAAAAATTGAAAAAGGCAGCTTCCGTATGTTTTCAAATGAAAGGATTCTATTGAACCAGGCCCACACAACAATGTACAACAAAGGTTGTACATCTTCAAAAGAAAAGAAGAACTCAAAATCACCCCAAGCCATAACTAATGCATCATTTCCACACTTCAGCAGACCCTCAGGCAGCAGTTCCTCCCATCAAAGGCAACAACGATGTTTTCGCTCATTCGAAGATTTGAGGTTTTTTTATGCAATACTGAAATCTGCTGTTTGCAGATACAAACATATTTCCTTTTCTTTTGTATCTACCAGAAATCTTCTCAATAGCTGCTCTTTCAGAGAAGTGTTTAGCATAATTCCACTATATGTAAGTACGACCTGGAGGGCCTGTAATTCAGTGGTGGAATGGCAGGCAAAAAGAGGTTGCTCGGGGCAGACAGTGATGGATGGGGAGTGTCTGGAGCCATCGGCTTAGTGTTAAGCATACGCTGCATCTCTCTCTCTCGTCCCGCTGCCCTTTAAGGAGCATCAGCAGGCGCTCCATAACTCAGTGGCATATTGGAGGAGAGGAAGGTGGGACACACAGTGCTGGTCAGCTCTGATAAAGGTCTGTGTCCTTGAGAGGTGAATAAAGAGTAAACAGCATGAGATGATCCTCACCTTTGTCATGTGGACATGGGCGCATTTGTGCATGCTGGTGCGCGTCTGTGCTTGTTTGTGTTGTGTGACAAAAAGAGAAAGTGTCAGCCAGGGCTAATCAGGCTGCCACTCAAGGTAGTCCAGGTAGATCTGATTAGAGTAGGCTGGGTATTTTAGACTAGATCAAACCTAATGTGACAAAGTTGGTTGGTAACTTTTAATAGATTTCATTTTATCATGGATGTTAGTCAGGAGATTTTCTGTGTCATAAGAATAAAAAATAAAAAAAGCAACCTGTTTTTGAAGTTTTGTAACACAAAGGCACTTCTCAGTAAAGCAAACTGAGAAACGTCTGAATGGCCAATGAGGACCAGCTGAACCTGGGGGTAATCGTCCAAGAAATGTTTCATCAACTTGTACGCTTCCTTCCTCAGCAGATTTGCATCCCCTCCTGTTCGCCTCATCTTTCCAACTTTCTCTCTCACTCCATCATTTGATGAATGACCCTGAACAGCTGTCAGTGTAGCGACATTTAATGGCTTCTGCAATCACCGTGACATGTCTTCAGTAAACAGACCCCTTCATGGCCCTGTGTCGTATAGAGGAAAAACACAAAGTGCATGTACAATCAAGTCGGTGAGATATAATTTAAATTAATGCAAAATGCATTTCTCCGTGTGATGTGAGCATTTTTAAGGATTTGTAAATATTTCAGGAAGAAGTTTCTTTAAAATATCCCGTCCAATGAATGGAATAAACTTATCTTATACCTGGGCAAATGTATTTCTATAGCACTTTTCTTATATATTGAGATAACAGACTACTAGAAAATTCGAGAAAGTCAAGAAACTAGCTAAAATGGCAAAAAAAAAATGTTTTAGCTTTAATTTAAAAGCAATAAGTTATAAGTAAAAGGTATAGTGCTGCTTCAGTCCAGTTCTACAGAAACGCTGTTGTTGCACAGTGGCTTTTACCATCCCCTCAAAACTTTGACTCCATACTGAGGGAGGGGACATACTGAAGAAAAAAACCTAATTCTGATGATGATAAAAGCCAAGGGCTGAAAAAATTTTGTTTCTCTGGCTGCTGCTCTGAATTTAATAAGCATAAATTCAGGAGGGCACACATTTGTCTGCTTTGATTCTGTTTTCATCCTAAACTTGAGACAACAACGGGGTTGCTACTCAAACTGATGAGCACTGCCAGAAGTGGTTTCAAGCAGTAATTGAGCTTTGATTTCTTAGTGTTTACCTCCTCAGTATTCACCTGGTATATTTCCCTTATACTAAATATGTTTGTTACAGGAAAATTGAAAAAAAGAAAACCCTGATAAAATAAAACCATTTTGTGTGTTTTTTTAAAATGCATACTTTGCTCTTGCAAGAAAAAACACTGCTGAAGTATCATGTTTCCATGGCAGAGAGAAGAAGAAAAAAAAATCAATGCACACCTTGCAATATGATGAAATCGTGACAGCACGTATAGATCTTTTCAACGCCTCAAGGCGTTCTGTAAAGCCAATAAAATTCTTTTTCATTTCAGTACTGTTTTATTACCATGTGCCATATTTCTCTTCAGGGCAGTCTTAGTTCTTAGTGAGCTTTGACGCTAAATAACAGCACATTACATTATAGAGCACAAGTCATATTGCTTTTGTGTACTTGTATTGAAGAATTTCACCACTAAATATGCTGTAGTTTATGTATTTGCACTACTCCCCCATCATGTATTTAGCTTCTGATACTCCTGTTCCTCTGCAATGACTGCATTTATTCTTATTCTGCATTTTCTGGTTCTAAGGGTTCATGATTATTAACACTGATGCTGATGATGAAGTATTGGCATTTAAATAAAACACATTGAATACATTTTGATTATAACATAACCATTAGGTATGTATCCTTGGAGTAATTAGTCCATATTTGCAGTATTTATTGATGTCTTACCAGGGTCATTTCTTTTCATCATACCTTTTTGTTGTCAGGTTGACTGTCCATGTAGTAGTATGTATGACACTAAAATATGCTGAGTTTAGTTAGAAATACAGCGAGGTGAGGGGTACATCACCTGCAGAGATGGGGCAGAAACTTAACTGACACCTTGTTGAGACTGCACTTTATTTCACTTGACTATCAGCGCTGAACTCACCAAATAAAGTGTATTTGGCCTTAAGCAATGATATGGAACAGCTTCAGTTTATGATGTCCTGGAATTGAGATGCATGGTATACAAATATAGATACCTGTGTCAGCTGGTCAATGAGCCACAGGTCTGTCGGTGTGCATCTGCACAGTGTGATGAATTGAGCACTGGCATCTGTCTGGGAATGTTGCGATGCCACTTTGTCCCACAGCGACCGGCTCATTGCTCAGTGGAGATGTGGAGTCTGGATGGGCAGCAGGAATGGCACCATCTGAGGCTAACAGGCCTCAGGGGCAGAGGGGGCATGTGGGACTCTGTTTAGGGTACATCTGGGCAGCCGGCTGTCCTCTATCTGCTGGTGTAAGAGCCAGACTCAGCTGAAAGTCCAGCTGTCACTTCTACTGCAACAAATGCTGGTTTCTGTTCCTCAACTTCTGATCTTATTAGACTTATTTAAACTATTCAAAACTCAAGAAATCTATTCTTTTCCTACGCTTTTCTTAGCCTTAGCCAGTCAGTTAAAGGTGCTTGACTGCAGTCATAATTACTACAGCCGCTAGAGGGCTTTCTCACTTTAACTAAACCCATGTTATTTTGGGGCATTAGCCGAAACAACTGATGCTGCCATTTTTCTTATGTGCACATAAGAACATCATGGTAAAGCAATAGTGATTCTTCAGTTTCTTCAGTAATTTTTAGTTAGTTTAGTATCTTAGTTTATTCTGTATTAGAATGGTTTTTCTGCACTGCTTGACATAGTCCAGAACTAATTGGTCAGAATAAACAGGCTGACATTTATGCAATTTAATTGTGTCTGAATGTTTAGAAGTGGCTGCATTAGAGATGCTGCTGCTTCCTCTCAAGGGTTGCAGTCTACAAAACATATCTGGAGGTCACGAATGTTCTCTGACATGTTCCACATTACAGGGCAATGAGTTTTTTTTAACCAAATATATATATATTATAAAAAAATATATACATACATATACATTTTTAAATGTTTTTATTGTGTTTATTGTGTGTGATGTTTTATTATTTGAACTAGGGCCGTCTCTGTCTGTAATAGTCGACTAAACTGTTAGTAGAGCAGAACAGTTTTAGTTGCCGCACTTCAGCCGGACATTCACAGAAAAACTAAAATGTTAGGGCTTGTTGCATCACGGACCTTTTCTCTTGTAACACAGCACTGCTGCACGTGCTAGCTAGTTAGCTGTCCCATTAGCAGAATGTACCCAGACTGCAAGCTTGAAGTACTGGAGTAGCTCAGGAGCTCTGGACTGCTGTGGAACGGGGCCAGAATGAGCACACCTCCAAAACCACTGGGGGCCAGATGATTTACATTGGTTCCGACCAGGAAAATTATTTTGGTAAAGGACTGGAGTGGAGAGGGATAGGAGCGAGTTTGTAGTGAGCTGATTTGAGTATTTCTTTTTGTGAAGTTGGAAGGTCTGGGTTTTAATCAGCGCAACTTTGTTTGATATACCAGCAACATATACACCTTTTACTACAGTTTCAGTGTCTATATCTGTAGAATACAAAATAATATATAAATGTATTATTTGAACTCAACACCTCCTGTATCTGTTTCAAATTAAAAGCTCTCTGACGTTTCTGTGGACAGAATCAATTCATATGTCAACAAGGCTTTTACTGTATGGTCTTTATCAGAGGCTAATTCAGTATAGAAAGATAGCAGCCCCGCAGCTGACATGCTGTTGGTGTAAAAACTGCATGCGTGCCATACGCAGCTGTTCGACCGCCATAGCGGTCACGCACTGCTCAGGTTGGCAGTGTAAACCAAGTGTCAGACCAATGAAAGATTAAGGGCTCAGTGAGTGAGAAATTCATTATCCATCTTCACTCCATGGGACTCAATTAAAACACCATTTTTATGATCTGTTTTGTCTAAGAACTGTGATGAAACATAAATCCCTCACACATATTTAATCTTCATCCTATGCATCTTTTTATGTTACATAATATCTCTTTTTAGCATGTACAGTAGATTATATGGGTGTTTTTGCTGCCAAAGAGAGGCTTACAGTGGATTTCAGCCAAGGTCCTGGTACGAAGAACAACTGACTTTCACATTGAAAGTTTGCCATTAACTTTCCCTTTCAAAGCCTTCACAGGACCTCCGGTCCAGAATTCCAATTAACGAATCCACACTTTCTCCTATCTCCCTCATGAGGGGAGGGGAGCATCCTGTGTAAAGAGATAGGAACTTTTGACCCCTCTTATCTTTACATGAGAGAGAATAGAGCTACCTTAGCTCCAGGGACGGACAAATGTAAATGGTGACAGTAAGCACCTTTATCCTCTGACCATCACCCCTCTTCCTCGTTCTAGTCGCCCTCATCATTGGAGTGAAGAAGGAGCAGATCACCTTGTTAAACTGGATCTGTTGTGGGGTCATAACACTGTTTGTTTCAAAGCAGTGTTTCAGCTGGATACAATGGATACAATTTGCAATAATGCTTTTGTCCTAAAGTCGTAATGTTATGTTTCAATTATACCGTGGGAGCCCTATTTTTTAGAAGTGGAGTGTCTTCATAGCGTGTTTCCTCCCATATGTCGTTTACTCATGTATTTTGTCCTTAAAAAGGAAACAAAATGGTGTGTTTCTTTGTTTAAAATCTCCTCTAATCTGATTGACTTCTGGCCCGTGCCATTTTATTTGGAAAATTGACCGGATTCTCAATGCTGTTTCTGTGTCTGACTTCCTGCCAGTGTGATCTGCTCTGTGCTGCTTGACACGAGTGGGTCGCGGCTTTCCTCAGAAATAGAACAGCCGCGTATTCTGCACAGAGCAGAGCAGAGAGCTGCTTCTGTGACGCAGAGCCGGAACGCAACAATCCAACAATGACGTTGTGGGTTTGAAAAATGGCTGTAAAATATTAGGTTTCCAAAAATTCATGAATTCATGTCAGTTACAAATGTCAATGTCAGTTTGTACTTTTCAGTTTAAAGTACACTGCTTCCATGTCATAGTATGCAATTCTGACTGAGCAAGCATGCTCAATGAATTGTTTTGGTACTGGTTGTCTCTAGTGTGGTGACAGTCCACCACATCCACAGTATCACTATGGATTGACTACATTTACTCAGTGACAGCTGTTTAAAAGCTTTGTAGGTGGGATTGAGAATGTAGCTACGCAGGTACACTGATGGAAAACAATGACAGAAGTGTGGAAAAGACTCACGCAACTGTACATGTTACAGGAATAACAACTCTTGAACTGCATAGAATAGCAGATCCACTATTGTTGCTAGAGTCCATGTTACCCATATCTCTATAAGAGGTGGTGAGTAAAATGCTCATCATAATGGACAAAAATAAATAAAGGTTATCAAAACCCATGATGTGTAAAACATAGAAAGGTGAAAGTCACATTTGTGAAGCCTATGAGAAATTTGAAGTCATATTTACTTTTTTTTCAAGTCATTCAATGAATCTTATGGAATATATGCAGTATACACTGGTCATTGTGGACAAATACAGTCAATCATTATTAAAGCAAACAATTGAGTGAGTGGGAACAAGATCAAAGAGGCAACGCTGTCCAAATAAACTGAACTAATAATTCATTCAGTATCAACCCCTTCTGTCATTTAATTAGACAAATATAACACTGTTTGGGGAACAGTTTCAAGTTTTTCCTTTTGCATACAAAAGAGTTACAGGGTCACACTCTCGTATTAACGGCAGTGTGATTAAATGCAAAGCAACCCCAGTGAATATGTAGATGAGCTGATTAATTACAAAGACTGCATTGTGCTCAGTTTCTTCTTCATGGTCACAGGGTACGGGGCAGGGAGATGGGGGCGCGCTCAGGGGAAGAGAGGAAATCAATATCTCAACATTTCAGGTCTCCCTGGCTTTTTTTAGTAACTCGATGCACAGGTGTTAATCACTGAGTCAATTGTTTCATTAATCAAGTGAGGAGTCCCTGAAGGTGGAGACAGGTATTACATTACATTACCTCTCTCTCTCTCTCTCT